>NW_013681514.1:0-3606 GCF_000517525.1 Limulus polyphemus | reverse complement strand
ACACTATTTAATAATTTATAAACAATACAATCATAGAACGAATATATTTAACGTATATAAGCAATTATAGCTGGAATTGTAGCATTGCATGTGGTTATAACAACCTGATTTTTATTATTATTTCCAAAACACAGGTTATTTAAAAAGAAATTTTGAATCGTTATGAAAACCATGAAATATTTTATCTACATTATGACGTCAACATTAAAACACGACACTTTCAAAAGTGTTTGCAGCAGATTTTTTTATATCAAAAGAACGTCGACAGTTGTTCACTGCAGACGACAACATTGTTGCATTGTCGGAAATTATCTACAACAAATATGGCAACAACAATTTAGGCTTGAACAATGTTCTTAAAAGTTACTCCCCACATTTAATTCGATGTGTATAGCTTGGAAATTTCAAAGCTTTTCTTTGACAGATTGTTTACGCAGAGTATTCATGATGAGTACACTGGGATGGACGGCAACTGCCTGTTGAAGAGAAAGACAAGTGTAGAAGACGACGTTTCGAAAGTATTCTGTTTATCGTCTTCTGAAGACCAAAGACGACAGAATTTCGAAACGTCGTCCTCTAGACTTGTGTTTTTCTACAACAGGCAGTTGCCGCCCATTTTAGCGCCTTCACCAATTTTAAAGTTGTTTAAAACAGTTGTTTGATGTACTCTTCTCAGCACTGGTGAAAGTTATTCATAGCAACTGTTCCATGTGTACTTTACAGTACTGATTAAAGTTATCCTTAGTAACTGTTCCATGTGTACTTTACAGCACTGATTAAAGTTATCCATAGTAACTGTTCCATGTGTACTTTACAGCACTGATTAAAGTTACCCATAGTAACTGTTCCATTGGATAAATTTAATCAGTACTGTAAAGTACACATGGAACAGTTACTATTAATAACTTTAATCAGTGCTATAAAGTACACATGGAACAGTTACTATGGATAACTTTAATCAGTGCTGTAAAGTAAAAATGGAACAGTTACTATTAATAACTTTAATCAGTGCTATAAAGTACACATGGAACAGTTACTATGGATAACTTTAATCAGTGCTGTAAAGTAGAAATGGAACAGTTACTATGGATAACTTTAATCAGTGCTATAAAGTACACATGGAACAGTTACTATTGGTACTTTAATCAGTGTTGTAAAGTATAAATGGAACAGTTACTATTGGTAGTTTAATCAGTACTGTAAAGTACACATGGAACAGTTACTATTAATAACTTTAATCAGTGCTGTAAAGTACACAAATGAATAATACAGTTTTATTTATACGATGATTAGGTATCTGGGATTCATTTACAGAACAAAGTATACAATCCTTATGTACAGGTTGACAAAGTACGTACATCTTACATGTGTAGTGGAATGTATAGTCCTTATATATGATTAAGATTAAGTATCCACACTTATGTACAGAATGAAATGTTTAGGTTAAGTAACTACATTTACATATAAAGCGGCATATACAGTTCTTATATATGATAATGATTAATAATCCATACTTTCATATACAGAACAAAATGTATAGTCGTTGTATCCATGTTTATTAAGTTCGTCCATGTTATACAAATAGGGGAGTATACAGTTCTATGTAAAATAATGATTAAGTATCTATACTCCACATACAGAACTAAATATACAGGTTGATTAAGTACGTCCATGTTACACAACCTTACATACTGCCGTCAAGCCTTGTTCAGTTTTACACATGACACAGCTTCTGTAAACATTATTCAATATTGTTGTAAATATCTTTCCACGTTATTATCCAATAAACAGAGAGAAACAATTGTGGTCAATATTTGCCACTACTATCGCTGTGTATACACAGTACCGTTGTTGTAAACAGCATTCAGCTCCGCTCTTCTTTTTAATAAGGAGTGTGTGCCGCGAACAACTTTTTCTGTGTTGTAGGATTGTACTGTTTGTTGTCTATAATTATCGTCAGTCCTTGAAGCACACATAGAGCAGTTACTATGGATAACTTTAATCAGTGCTGAAAAGTACACATGGAGCAGTTACTTTGGATAACTTTAATCAGTACTGTAAAGTACACATGGAACAGTTACTATTAATAACTTTAATCAGTGCTGTAAAGTACACATGGAGCAGTTACTTTTATATATTACTGTCGATTGTCTCAAGACAATCAGCCTAGCAGAGCAATTGGAATAGACTGCCTGTGATGCAGTCATTGCATGATAGGTTAGTTTCATTAACTGTATTAAAATGTAGAATAAATAAACATGTTTAAGCAAGGTCATACAAGAAATACATCATTTATACGTGTGTGCAGATTAGTTGAAAACATTATTAGGTAAACTTAAATATCCTTTTCGGAAAGTGAAAATTTAGCGCTTTCTCAAAAATTATCACAAAGTTTTTTTGTTTTGTTTTTAATTTGAAACAAAAATATCACTAGTCTTGTTCATAAACATAAGCGCAAAATTTTCCAAAACAAAATGAATTGCACATTCCTGAGATAAGCTTAATTAAGTATTCATAAGTAGCTAAGTATCTTTCCGGAAAAAAAAACGGTACAAAATCCAAGCAGACCTTGTACAGGTATATATATGCACGAATCGATGTAATTTTTTTTTACGAAAAAAAAAATATCAAAAAACGTTTGAATCATATAAATATCAGGCATCAGTTTTATCTGAATAAATGTTACTTATTTACTCTTGAAAAAAGTAGTTCACGTTTCAAAATACTCTGGAAGGTTTGCACTAATGTTTTATTATTTTGCTAATATCTTGTGTTGTTTTTTTTCATGCATATTAGTTTGTGGATGATTTAATATATTTCAAACCAAACAGTTTTATTTACTAAGTAGAGGGCGCTACAGATACATATTTGCAGACACAAAGGTGCTGGCAATTTTTCCACTCACGCACCAAATTGGAAACATTCACAGCCGTACGTATTTCAAGTTCTAAGTACATGTTTCGTTATCGATTGTTTTTGCCCTCACCATCTGCCAATATACAATTACAGTTTAAAGCACCTTTAGAGAGAGAGAGAGAAAGAAAAAAAAAGGGAAACCATGAAATAAGTAATTAAGTCAGCAGACTTCATATAGTCCGTTAAAGAGAATTAGTACAGAGAATATTTTGCCGCTCGAGCTGTCTCGAGCCATTTGCTCTTTTGATTTGTAACTAGTGCCTGTTATCAGTTGAAGTCAATCCGTACTCTGGATGTTGATTGTTTCTTTGTGACGTCAATTCTCTCTATTCTTTGTTCGAACATTACACATTTTTGGTGTAATTAATCATTTACATAAAGCTTTACACATTTATTTTACATGGTAAAAACTACTTAGCTCTTTTACTTCTCTATCACCTTTATAGATAAACAAGTGTTCCAGTGCCAGGTTTATTTTTATATGCACAGTAGAAAAAAAATCACGTGTTTTAATATTTCATTACTTTTCTGAAACTTGAAAACTGATAAACTCGTAGTATTTCATAATTTTTGTTAACTTATCCACGATAGTAATGATTAACTCATAAATGTTGCTTAATTACTTGCGGTATTAATAATGACTTTAAAACAATTGCTAATTTATCCACGGTAGGACTGTTTGCTTTACAG
>NW_013681513.1:2187-4162 GCF_000517525.1 Limulus polyphemus | reverse complement strand
AAATTAACGATATTTAACGATACTGTGTTTTATCAATGAGAAGACACGAGATTTAACGATACTGTGTACTATCAATAAGAAGACACAAGATTTAACGATACTGTGTACTGTCAATAAGAATACAACAGATTTAACAATACTGTGTACTGTCAATAAGAAGACACAAGATTTAACATTACTGTGTACTATCAATAAAATTAACGAGATTTAACGATACTGTGTTTTATCAATGAGAAGACACGAGATTTAACGATACTGTGTACTATCAATACGAAGACACAAGATTTAACGATACTGTGTACTGTCAATAAGAATACAACAGATTTAACAATACTTTGTACTGTCAATAAGAAGACACAAGATTTACATTACTGTGAACTGTCAATAAGAAGACACAAGATTTAACGATACTGTGTACTATCAATAAAATTAACGAGATTTAACGATACTGTGTTTTATCAATGAGAAGACACGAGATCTAACGATACTGTGTACTATAAATAAGAAGACACAAGATTTAACGATACTGTGTGCTGTCAATGAGAATACAACAGATTTAACGATACTGTGTACTGTCAATAAGAAGACACAAGATTTAACGATACTCTGTACTGTCAATAAGAAGACTTAAAAATTTAACAATACTCTGTACTGTCAATAACAAGACACAAAAATTAACGATACTGTATACTGTCAATAAGAAGACATAAAAATTTAACCATACTATGTACTGTTAATCATAAGAGATAAAAATTTAACAATACTGTGTATTTTCAATAAAAAAACACAAGATTTAACAATACTGTGTACTATCAATAAGAAGAACCAAGATTTAACAATTCTGTGTACTGTCAATAAGAAGACATAAGATTTAACAATAATTTGTAATATCAATAAGAAGACACCAAATTTAACAACACTGTGTACTATCAATAAGAAGACACGAGATTTAACGATACTGTGTACTTTCAATAAAAAAACACAAGATTTAACAATACTGTGTACTATCAATAAGAAGACATAAGATTTAACAATTCTGTGTACTGTCAATATGAAGACACAAGATTTAACGATACAGTGTACTATCAATAGCAAGCTATAAGATTTAACGATACTGTGTACTATCAATAAATTGGCTAAAGATTTAACGATACTGTGTACTATCAGTAAATGGCCTCAAGATTTAACGATACTGTGTACTGTCAAAAAAACAGAAGATTTAACAATACTGTGTACTATCAATAAGAAAACACAAGATTTAACACTACTGTGTACTGTCAATAAAAAGACATAAGATTTAACAATAATTTGTAATATCAAAAAGAAGACACAAGATTTAACGCCACTGTGTACTATCAATAACAAGCCATAAGATTTAACAATACTGTGTGCTATCAATTAGAAAATACCAATTTAACAATACTGTATAATGTAAATAAGAATACACAAGATTTAACAATACTGTGTATTGTCAATAAGAAGACGCAAGATTTAACAATACTGTGTACTGTCAATAAGAAGACAGGAGATTTAATGATAGTGTGTTTTATCAAAAAGAAGACACGAGATTTAACGAATGTTTGTTTTATCAATAAGAAGACCGAGATTTAACGATAGTGTGTTTTATCAATAAGAAGACACGAGATTTCACGATACTGTGTACTATCATTAAGAACACAAGAGATTTAACGATAGTGTGTACTGTCAATAAGAAGATACAAAAATTTAACAATACTGTGTACTGTCAATAAGAAGACACAAGATTTAACATTGCTGTGTGCTGTCAATAAGAAGACACAAGTTTAACAATACTGTGTACTGTCAATAAAAAGACACAATATTTAACAATACTTGGTACTGTCAATAAGAAGACACGAGATTTAACAATACTGCGTTCTGTCAATAAGAAGACACAAGATTTAACAATACTGTGTGCTGTCAATAAGAAGACACAAGTTTAACAATACTGTGTACT
>NW_013681513.1:0-1633 GCF_000517525.1 Limulus polyphemus | reverse complement strand
AAGAATTATCAATACTGTGTACTGTCAACAAGAAGACACAAGTTTTATAAATACTGTGTACTATCAATAAGAAGACACAAGATTTAACGTTACTGTGTACAACCAATAAGAAGACTCGAGATTTAACGAATGTGTGTTTTATCACTAAGAAGACACGAGATTTTTCGATACTGTGTACTATTAATAAGAAGACACGAGATTTAACGATACTGTGTATTATGAATAAGAAGACAAAAGATTTAACGATACTGTGTACTGCCAATAAGAATATCCAGATTTAACAATACTGTGTACTGTCAATAAGTAGACACAATAATTAACAATACTTTGTACTGTCAATAAGAAGACACAAGAATTATCAATACTGTGTACTATCAATAATAAGACACAAGATTTCTCATTACTGTGTACTATCAATAAAAAGACACGAGATTTAACGAATGTGTGTACTATCAATAAGAAGACACGAGATTTGACGATAGATTTTTTATCAATAAGAAGACACGAGATCTAACGATAGTGTGTTTTATCAATATGAAGACACGAGATTTAACGATACTGTGTTCTATCAAAAAGAACACAAGAGATTTAACGATAGTCTGTACTGTCAATATGAAGACACAAAAATTTAACAATACTGTGTACTATCAATAAGAAAACACAAGATTTAACAATACTGTGTACTGTCAATAAAAAGACATAAGATTTAACAATAATTTGTAATATCAAAAAGAAGACACAAGATTTATCGACACTGTGTACTATCAATAACAAGCCATAAGATTTAACGATACTATGTGCTATCAATAAGAAGACACAAATTTAACAATACAGTATACTGTCAATAAGAAGACAAATGATATAACAATACTGTGTATTGTCAATTAAAAGACGAAAGATTTAACAATACTGTGTACTCTCAATAAGAAGACACGAGATTTAACGATAGTGTGTTTTATCAATAAGAAGACACGAGATTTAACGATAGTGGGTTTTATCAATAAGAAGACACGAGATTTAACGAATGTTTCTTTTATCAATATGAAGACACGAGATTTAACGATAGTGTGCTTTATCAATAAGAAGACACGAGATTTCACGATACTGTGTACTATCAAAAAGAACACAAGAGATTTAACGATAGTGTGTACTGTCAATATGAAGACACAAAAATTTAACAATACTGTGTACTGTCAATAAAATGACACAATATTTAACAATACTTTCTACTGTCAATAAGAAGACACAAGATTTAACAATACTGTGTACTGTCAATAAGAAGACCCCAGATTTAACGATACTGTGTACTGTCAATAAAAATACACAATATTTAAGAATACTTTGTACTGTCAATAAGAAGACACAAGATTTAACAATACTGTGTACTGTCAATAAGAAAACACAATATTTAACGATACTGTGTACTGTCAGTAAGAAGATATAAAAATTTAACAATACTGTGTACTGTGTATATGAAGACACAGGATTTAACCATACTGTGTACTATCAATAGCAAGCTATAAGATTTAACGATACTATGTACTATCAATAAGAAAACACAAGATATAACAATACTGGGTACTGTCAATAAGAGGACATAAGATTTAACAATAATTTGTAATATCAATATGAA
>NW_013681512.1:5188-6448 GCF_000517525.1 Limulus polyphemus | reverse complement strand
GTACTGTCAATAAGAAGACACAAGATTTAACGAAGAGTACACAGTATCGTTATATCTTGTGTTTTCTTATTGACAGTACACAGTATCGTTAAATCTTGTTTCTTCTTATTGACAGTTCACAGTATCGTTAAATCTTTTGTCTTCTTATAGGCAGTACATAGTAACGCAATAAGAAGACACAAGATTTAACGATACTGTGTACTGTCAATAAGAAGACACAAGATTTGACGATACTGTGTACTGTCAATAAGAAGACAGAAGATTTAACAACATTGTGTACTGTCAATAAGAAGACACAAGATTGAACAATACTGTGTACTATAAGTAAAAAGACACACGATTTAGCAATTATGTGTACTATCAATAAAAATACACAAGATTTAACGATACTGTGTACTGTCAATAAGAAGACACACGATTTAGCAATTATGTGTACTATCAATAAAAATACACAAGATTTAACGATACTGTGTACTGTCAATAAGAAGACACAAGATTTAACGATACTGTGTACTCTCAATAAGAAGACACAAATTTAACAATACTGTGTACTGTCAATAAGAAGACACAAGATTTAACAATACTGTGTACTTTCAATAAGAAGACACAAGATTTAACGATACTGTGTACTGTCAATAAGATGACACAAGGATTTAACGATACTGTGTACTTTCAATAAGAAGTCACAAGATTTAACAATACTGTGTACTGTCAATAAGAAGACACAAGATTTAACGATACTGTGTAATGTCAATTAGAAAACACAAGATTTAACGATACTGTGTACTGTCAATAAGAAGACACAAGATTTAACGATACTGTGTACTTTCAATAAGAAGTCACAAGATTTAACAATACTGTGTAATGTCAATAAGAAGACACAAGATTTAACAATACTCTGTACTGTCAATAAGAAGACACAAGATTTAACGATACTGTGTACTGTCAAAAAAAGACACAAGATTTAACGATACTGTGTACTGTCAATAAGAAGACACAAGATTTAACAATACTGTGTACTCTCAATCAGAAGACACAAGATTTAACAAAACTGTGTACTGTCAATAAGAAGACAAAAGATTTAAAGATACTGTGTACTTTCAATAAGAAGACACAAGATTTGATTTAACGATACTGTTCACTGTCAATAAGAAGACACAAGATTTAACGATACTGTGTACTGTCAATAAGAAGAAAAAAGATTTAACGATACTGTGTACTGTCAATAAGAAGACACAAGATTTAACGATACTGTGTACT
>NW_013681512.1:3012-4233 GCF_000517525.1 Limulus polyphemus | reverse complement strand
AACGCTACTGTGTACTGTCTCTAAGAAGACACAAGATTTAACGATACTGTGTACTTTCAATAAGAAGACATAAGATTTAACGATACTGTGTACTGTCAGTAAGAAAAACAAGATTTAACGATACTGTGTACTGTCAATAAGAAGACCAAGAGTTAACTATACTGTGTACTGTCAGTAAGAAAACGCAAGATTTAACCTCTCATGTCTTGTTATTGAAAGTACACAGTATCTATCGTTAAAACTGACAGTACACAGTGTGTTTTCTTAAATTCAACGATCTTATTGAAAGTACACAGTATCGTTATATCTTGTGTCTTCTTATTGACAGTACACAGTATCGTTAAATCTTGTGTCTTTTTATTGACAGTACACAGTATCGTTAAATCTTGTGTCTTCTTATTGACAGTACACAGACCAAGATTTAACTATACAGTGTACTGTCAGTAAGAAAACGCAAGATTTAACGATACTGTGTACTGTCAATAAGAAGACACAAGATTTAACAATACTGTGTACTTTCAATAAGAAGACACAAGATTTAACGATAGTGTGTACTGTCAGTAAGAAGACACACGATTTAAACCTACTGTGTACTTTCAATAAGAAGACACAAGATTTAACGATACTGTGTACTATCAATAAGAAGACACGAGATTTAACAATACTGTGTACTCTCAATAAGAAGACACAAGATTTAACTATACTGTGTACTTTCAATTAGAAGACATAAGATTTAACGATACTGTGAATTGTCAATAAGAAAACAAAAGATTTAACGATACTGTGTACTGTCAATAAGAAGACCAAGATTTAACTATACTGTGTACTGTCTCTAAGAAGACACAAGATTTAACGATACTGTGTACTTTCAATAAGAAGACATAAGATTTAACGATACTTTAAATCTTGTGTCTTCTTAGTGACAGTACACAGTATCGTTATATCTTGTGTCTTCTTATTGAGAGTACAGAGTATTGTTAAATCTTGTGTCTTCTTATTGATAGTACACTGTCAATAAGAAGAGTTAAATCTTGTGGTACACAGTATCTTATTGAGAGTACACATTATTGTTAAATCTTGTGTGTTCTTATGGACAGTGCACAGTATAGTTAAATCTTGTGTCTTCTTATTGACAGTACACAGTATCGTTAAATCTTGTGTCTTCTTATTGAAAGTACACAGTATCGTTAAATCTGTGTCTTCTTATTGACAGAAGACACA
>NW_013681512.1:1501-2127 GCF_000517525.1 Limulus polyphemus | reverse complement strand
CACAAGATTTAACGATACTGTGTACTGTCAAAAAGAAGACACAATATTTAACAAAACTGTGTACTGCCAATATGAAGACATACGATTTAACGATACTGTGTACTGTCAATAAGAAGACAAAAGATTTAAAGATACTGTGTACTTTCAATAAGAAGACACAATATTTAACTATACTGTGTACTGTCAATAAGAAGACACAAGATTTAAAAATGCTGTGTCATCCAATAAGAAGACACAAGATTTAACAAAACTGTGTACTGTCAATAAGAAGACACACGATTTAGCAATACTGTGTACTATCAATAAGAAGACACAATATTTAACGATACTGTGTACTGTCAATAAGAAGACACAAGATTTAACGATACTGTGTACTTTCAATAAGAAAACACAAGATTTAACAATACTGTGTACTGTCAATAAGAAGACACAAGATTTAACGATACTGTGTACTGTCAATAAGAAGACACAAGATTTAACGATACTGTGTACTTTCAATAAGAAGTCACAAGATTTAACAATACTGTGTACTGTCAATAAGAAGACACAAGATTTAACGATACTGTGTACTGTCAATAAGAAGACACAAGATTTAACAATACTGTGTACTGTCAATAAGAAGACAC
>NW_013681512.1:0-501 GCF_000517525.1 Limulus polyphemus | reverse complement strand
CTGTGTGCTGTCAATAAGAAGACACAAGATTTAACGATACTGTGTACTGTCAATAAGAAGACACAAGATTTAACGATACTGTGTACTGTCAATAAGAAGACACAAGATTTAACAATACTGTGTACTCTCAATAACAAGACACACGATTTAGCAATACTGTGTACTATCTATAAAAAGACACAAGATTTAACGATACTGTGTACTGTCAATAAGAAGACAGAAGATTTAATGATACTGTGTACTGTCAATAAGAAGACACAAGATTTAACGATACTGTGTACTGTCAATAAGAAGACACAATATTCAACGATATTGTGTACTGTCAGTAAGGAAACACAAGATTTAACGATATTGTGTACTTTCAATAAGAAGACACAAGATATAACAATACTGTGTACTGTCAATAAGAAGACACAAGATTTAACGATACTGTGTTCTGTGAATATGAAGACACAAGATTTAACAATACTGTGTACTATTTATAAAAGACACAAGATTTAA
>NW_013681511.1:2140-4460 GCF_000517525.1 Limulus polyphemus | reverse complement strand
CATTAGACTAAACGTTACTAATGTTACATTTTAATAGAACAACAGTTAAACTGCATTAGACTAAACGTTACTAATGTTACATTTTAATAGAACAACAGTTAAACTGTATTAGACTAAACGTTACTAATGTCACATCTTAATAGAACAACAGTTAAACTGTATTAGACTAAACGTTACTAATGTTACATCTTAATAGAACAACAGTTAAACCGTATTAGACTAAACGTTACCAATGTCACATCTTAATAGAGCAACAGTTAAACTGTATTACACATCTTAATAGAACAACAGTTAAACTGTATTAGACTAAACGTTACTAATGTCACATCTTAATAGAACAACAGTTAAACTGTATTAGACTAAACGTTACCAATGTCACATCTTAATAGAACAACAGTTAAACTGTATTAGACTAAACGTTACTAATGTCACATCTTAATAGAGCAACCATTAAATATAAAATCAAACGCTGTGAATGGCACATCAATATAACAAAATGTATTGAGCATAAGAAATCTTATGATTCCTTTGTTTACCGCCGAATACTAGTCATAAAATATCAAACAAGTGCCATCAGCCTGAGGTTCGTCTAATTTTGTACATATCATTAAAGTTTAATTATACAACCAAAACAACACATTTAAAAACAACTATGATATTGTTTACAGAATTGTGGAATAACATTTTATTTTACGAATATATATATATCAGATAGAGAATCAAATGTCACACCTTCTCCGGGCTCTCCAGCAGCTTCATTAAGACCGTTACAAAAGCGTCTACTGTCATAACCCTAGTTTCGTATTCGTTACAGTAGTAAGCTAGGTAGATTCTTTCACCCTCCGTTACTTTATGATCTAGAACTTTCTCTGCATCTTCTGTGGAGAATAGGGGTCTTGGCTGATCGCACTTAAGCCACGAAACAAAAGAGGAAACATTTTAAACGTTAACCATTTTCGTAATAACCCTTGTAAGTCAACCAACAAGAACACTTAATCGTTTACAGTGTTCATCTACTAACCATTGGGAAAACTTTAGGGTTATTGGATGTTATGGCTATTCAGATGTAACATTAAGAACACTTTAAATGGTGGATTATTGGCTTTTGTCCACCATTTAAAGTGTTCTTAATGTTACATCTGAAGAGCCTTTATTGTCTTTTGTGGCTCTTCAGATGTAACATTAAGAACACTTTAAATGGTGGATTATTGGCTTTTATGGCTCTTCAGATGTAACATTAAGAACACTTTAAATGGTGGATTATTGTCTTTTGTGGCTCTTCACTTGTAACATTGAGTGTTTTATAAGACGGTTTGTTGGACTTTGTGATTTATTCCAATTTAAAATTATAAATATTTAAGAAGATACTTCATTGGATTTTCCACTTTAACATTTAAAATGTTTGAGAAAGTGTATTTTTTATTTTCCTTTGTTTATTAATTTTAGCAGTTTAAATATTCTAGAAGGTTGTTATTATTTTTTTGTGTTGGTTTCATCAATTTTAATATTTCATATTTTAGAAGGTGAGACACTAAGTTTTTAGTAGTTCTATTTTAACATTATACTTATTCTATAACATAAATTATTGGATACGTGTAACAAAGATAGTGAAATATCTTACTTCTAATTCCCTCTGTTTATCCCCCCTCGTCCTCGAGCTTCCTCGCCTGGATAATCTAATTAAAAACAATAAAATACATTAATTCAGAATTTCATTTTGACTTTAAAATAAGAGTAAATATATGTTAGAAAGATAAACTGAGTATTTGGTGGGCAATAAAATGAAACGAGAATACCTTAAAACACCAGCGTTTTGGCATCTTGATTTATGTTTAAACACAAATGGAAGAAGATAAACAATTCATTATAGATAGGGTTACGAATAACAGTTAAAATTAGATTATATATATATATATATATATATTGGTGTTGGTTAAATTTGAATAAGTTACATACAGCATTATAAAATAAACTCAAAATTAATGACTGTTGTACATTAAAATATTTCAGTAGTAAGTTTACGGACTTACACGCTTAAATCTGAGGTTCGATTCTCCGCGGTGGGTAGTGTGTAGTTTTGCACTAGGAAAAACAAATAAACAAACAATAAAATATTTGTTACGTAGGTTGCTTACCGTGGGGAAGAGATCTTCTGATGGTCTTGGTGACGAGACTGTCCGCTACGTGGCGTGTAAGCGTGAGGAGTCTTTCCAACATGTCGGACTGTCATGGTCATGTGTGTAGAGAATTTTAGGATGTTCACGGCTTCGTCATGAGTGATAGACTGAAAGCTCTTGTCGTTGACGGATAAAATTTGATC
>NW_013681511.1:0-1289 GCF_000517525.1 Limulus polyphemus | reverse complement strand
ACTGACATTGTTACAAACCAAGTGTACTAACTGACATTGTTACAAACCAAGTGTACTAACTGACGTTGTTACAAACCAAGTGTAGTAACTGACGTTGTTACAGACCAAGTGTACTAACTGACGTTGTTACAAACCAAGTGTACTAACTTACGTTGTTACAAACCAAGTGTACTAACTGACACTGTTACAAACCAAGTGTACTAACTGACATTGTTACAAACCAAGTGTACTAACTGACATTGTTACAAACCAAGTGTAGTAACTGACGTTGTTACAGACCAAGTGTACTAACTGACGTTGTTACAGACCAAGTGTACTAACTGACGTTGTTACAAACCAAGTGTACTAACTGACATTGTTACAAACCAAGTGTACTAACTTACGTTGTTACAAACCAAGTGTACTAACTGACATTGTTACAAACCAAGTGTAGTAACTGATGTTGTTACAAACCAAGTGTAGTAACTGACGTTGTTACAGACCAAGTGTACTAACTGACGTTGTTACAAACCAAGTGTACTAACTGACATTGTTACAAACCAAGTGTACTAACTGACATTGTTACAAACCAAGTGTACTAACTGACATTGTTACAAACCAAGTGTACTAACTGACATTGCTACAAGCTAAGTGTACTAACTGACGTTGTTACAAGCTAAGTGTACTAACTGACATTGTTACAAGCTAAGTGTTATATTCCAGTATTGTACAAACCAAGTGTACTAACTGACGTTGTCACAAACCAAGTGTACTAACTGACGTTGTTACAAGCTAAGTTTACTAACTTAAGTTGTTACAAACCAAGTGTACTAACTTACGTTGTTACAAACCAAGTGTACTAACTGACATTGTTACAAACCAAGTGTAGTAACTGACGTTGTTACAGACCAAGTGTACTAACTGACATTGTTACAAACCAAGTGTACTAACTGACATTGTTACAAACCAAGTGTAGTAACTGACGTTGTTACAGACCAAGTGTACTAACTGACGTTGTTACAGACCAAGTGTACTAACTGACATTGTTACAGACCAAGTGTACTGACTGACATTGTTACAGACCAAGTGTACTAACTGACATTGTTACAAGCTAAGTGTTATATTCCAGTATTGTACAAACCAAGTGTACTAACTGACATTGTTACAAACCAAGTGTACTAACTTACGGTGTTACAAACCAAGTGTACTAACTGACATTGTTACAAACCAAGTGTACTAACTTACGGTGTTACAAACCAAGTGTACTAACTGACATTGTTACAAACCAAGTGTACTAACTTACGTTGTTA
>NW_013681510.1:1774-4545 GCF_000517525.1 Limulus polyphemus | reverse complement strand
TTATATCCAACATACTCATCTTTAGCCTTACTTGGTACAACTACTCCATGAACACCCATGTGTAACTATAGTTACCGAAATTATATCCAACATACTCATCTTTAGCCTTACTTGGTACAACTACTCCATGAACACATACGTGTAAGTCTAGTTGTAGAATTTATAACCACCATACTCGTCTTTAGTCTTACTTGGTACAACTACTCCATGAACACCTACGTGTAAGTCTAGTTGTAGAATTTATAACCACCATACTCGTCTTTAGTCTTACTTGGTACAACTACTCCATGAACATCTAGGTGTAACTATAGTTACCGAAATTATATCCAACATACTTATCTTTAGCCTTACTTGGTACAACTACTCCATGAAAACCTAGGTGTAACTATAGTTACCGAATTCATTACCACCATACTCATCTTTACCCTTATTTGGTACAACTACTCGATGAACACCAAGGTGTAATTCTAGTTACAGAATTTATAAACACCATACTCATGATTAGCCTTACTTGGTACAACTACTCCATGAACACCTAGTTGTAACTATAGTTACTGAATTTATTACCACCATACTCATCTTCAGCCTTTTTTGGCACACCTACTCCATGAACACCTAGGTGTAACTATAGTTACCGAATTCATAACCACCATTGTTCATGGAGTAGTTGTACCAAATAAGGCTAAAGATGAGACAAAGGTGTAACTCTAGTTACCGAATTTATAACCACCATACTCATCTTTAGCCTTACTTGGTACAACTACTCCATGAACACCTAGGTGTAACTTTAGTTACAGAATATATATTCACCATACTCATCTTTAGCCTTACTTGGTACAACAACTCCACGAACACCTAGGTGTAACTCTAGTTACAGAATTTATAACACCATATTCATCTTTGGTTTTACTTGGTACAACTACTCCATGAACACCTTGGTGTAACTCTAGTTACCGAATCTATAACCACCATATTCATCTTTAGCCTTACTTGGCACAATTATTCCATGAACACCTAGGTGTAACTCTAGGTACCGAATTTATAACCACCATACTCATATTTAGCGTTATTTGGTTCTGCAACTCGACGAACACCTAGGTGTAACTATAGTTACCGAATTTGTAACCACTATACTCATCTTTAGCGTTATTTGGTACAACAACTCGACGAACACCTAGGTGTAACTATAGTTAAGGAATTTGTAACCACCATACTCATCTTTAGCGTTATTTGGTACAACAACTCCACGAAAACCTAGGTGTAACTCTAGTTACCGAATTTATAACCACCATACTTATCTTAAGCGTTATTTGGTACAACAACTCGACGAACACCTAGGTGTAACTATAATTACCGAATTTGTAACCATACTCATCTTTAACGTTATTTGGTACAACTACTCCACGAACACCTAGGTGTAGCTCTAGTGACCGAATTTATAACCACCATACTCATCTTTAGCCTTACTTGGTACAATTACTCCATAAACACCTAGGTGTAACTATAGTTACCTAATTTATAACCACCATACTCATCTTTATCCTTACTTGGTACAACTACTCCATGAACACCTAGTTGTAACTATAGTTACTGAATTTATTACCACCATACTCATCTTCAGCCTTACTTGGTACATCTACTTCATAAACAACTAGGGGTAACTCTAGTTTCCGAATTTATAACCACCATACTCATCTTTAGCCTTACTTGGTACAACCACTCCATAAACACCTAGGTGTAACTATAGTTTCCGAATTTATAACCACCATACTCATCTTTTGCCTTACTTGGTACAACTACAACATAAATACCCATGTGTAACTATAGTTACCGAATTTATAACCATCATACTCATCTTTAGCCTTACTTCGTACAACTACTCCATGAACATCTAGGTGTAACTATAGTTACCGAAATTATATCCAACATACTTATCTTTAGCCTTACTTGGTACAACTACTCCATGAAAACCTAGGTGTAACTATAGTTACCGAATTCATTACCACCATACTCATCTTTACCCTTATTTGGTACAACTACTCGATGAACACCAAGGTGTAATTCTAGTTACAGAATTTATAAACACCATACTCATGATTAGCCTTACTTGGTACAACTACTCCATGAACACCAAGGTGTAATTCTAGTTCCAGAATTTATAACCACCATAGTCATCTTTAGCCTTACTTGGTACAACTACTCCATGAACACTTATGTGTAACTCTAGTTACAGAATTTATAACCACCATACTCATCTTTAGCGTTATTTGGTACAACTACTCCACGAACACCAAGTGTAACTCTAGTTACCCAATTTAAAACCACTAAACTCATCTTTAGCGTTATTTGGTACAACAACTCCACGAACATCTAGGTGTAACTCTAGTTACCGAATTTATAACCACCATACTCATCTTTAGCCTTACTTGGTACAACTACTCCATAAACACCTAGGTGTAACTATAGATACCGAATTTTTAAACACCATACTAATCTTTAGCGTTATTTGGTTAAACAACTCCACGAACACATTGGTGTAACTCTAGTTACCGAATTTATAACCACCATACTCATCTTTAGCGTTGTTTCGTACAACAACTCGATGAACACCTAGGTGTAACTGTAGTTACCGAATTGGTAACCACCATAATCATCTTCCGCCTTACTTGGTACAACTACTCCATAAACACCTAGGTTTAACTATAGTTAACGATTTTATAACCCCAATATTCATCTTTATCCTTACTTGGTACAACAACTCCATGAACACG
>NW_013681510.1:0-839 GCF_000517525.1 Limulus polyphemus | reverse complement strand
TTATTTGGTACAACAACTCCACGAACATCTAGGTGTAACTTTAGTTACCGAATTTATAACCACCATAGTCATCTTTAGCTTTATTTGGTACAACTACTCCATGAACACCTAGGTGTAACTCTAGTTACCGAATTTATATCCACCATACTCATCTTTAGCCTTACTTGGCACACCTACTCCATGAACACCTAGGTGTAACTATAGTTACCGAATATATAACAAACATACTCATCTTTAGGGTTATTTGGTACAACAACTCCACAAACACCTTGGTGTAACTCTACTTACCGAATTTATAACCACCATATTCATCTTTAGCGTTTTTTGGTACAACAAGTCCACGAAAACCTAGGTGTAACTATAGTACCGAAATTGTAACCATCATACTCATCTTTATCGTTATTTGGTACAATAACTCCACGAACTCCTACGTGTAACTCTAGTTACCGAATTTATAACCACCATACTCTTCTTTAGCGTTATTTGGTAAAACAACTCCACGAACACCTAGGTGTAAGTATAGTACCGAAATTGTAACCATCATACTCATCTTTATCGTTAATTGGTACAATAACTCCACGAACTCCTACGTGTAACTCTAGTTACCGAATTTATAACCACCATACTCTTCTTTAGCGTTATTTGGTAAAACAACTCCACGAACACCTAGGTGTAAGTATAGTACCGAAATTGTAACCATCATACTCATCTTTATCGTTAATTGGTACAATAACTCCACGTACTCCTAGGTGTAACTCTAGTTACCGAATTTATAACCACCATACTCTTCTTTAGCGTTATTTGGTAAAACAACTCCACGAACACCTAGGTGTAAGTAT
>NW_013681509.1:0-3611 GCF_000517525.1 Limulus polyphemus | reverse complement strand
GTACATTTGCTGTTATGTTAAACTTATATTAAAGTTTTTCTTTTTAACACCTAAGTGTCCAGCTATTGGAAGGTTGTGGAGATCACAACATGCTTTGGAATGTAAAGTCTGTAGAAATACCAACTGTAATCAGTGTTTCTGACCTCTAGTGTCTTCCAGTTTCTGACATAACAAGCCCTCTTGTGAGCATAATGAATCCCAAGTGCAGTAGGTGATGCCCAAGGACTGGTACTCAGTTCTGTTGCTCCTTCTTTCTTATCGGGGTTTATATCTCTTTTCAAAGCCTCAGCCTGTTTTGCAAGTGGGAGTAATCTGATGTATTGGTACTGTATCAACAGTATCAATCTTGTGAGATATGTTATTTGTTTTGCCTAAGTCATGATGTCCACTGCAGAAGGCGTCTCGATATTCTGTAAGCAAGTTATGCAATCTCTGGCATTGATCAGCTGTAAGACCTCCACATCTCCACTCATACAGATATTGCAAGTGAGGTGGTAAGCTGTCCTTATGTGAGGATATGACATCAAACTTCATACGTCTTGTGGCAAAGGTGACTACTTCTGATGTTTGATATGGAAGTACTACTACACAGCTTCACATCTCCCAGTATCCTACCCAGACTTGGCTCAAATCTTATAGTTTATTGTGTTCATGGCTTAATGATGACATTCATATTCTTCAGATTCGTGAGAGTTCTTCTAACTACAAATCCATCAGGACACAGTGGAGTGTTTTGCTCTAATATGGCCCAGTCAGTAGTTGTAACTTTATTTTTAACAAGTCTTAGAGTGAGTATTTTGCTTCTTGGTGATACAGTGATTGATCTCTTGATTGTCACTGGAAGCTCAATCTTTGATGTAGTAATTGTCATGTAGTGCACAAGGATTTCCTGGTCAGAAATTTTTGAGCTATTTGAAGCAACTCTAATCTCACATCCCTGTCAATGCATGAAGTCAGATCCCAGTATGCACTTTTCCTTGATGTTAATCACCCACACATCATAAGGAGTAAAGAAGTTTGCTACAGTAAGTCTAATCTCAAACTTTTCCTTTCCTTTATGTTCACTTTCTATTTGGCTCAGTCCTTCTTCTTTCTTCATCTGGAGGCAACTCCCTACCTTTCATTACCAAGTCAGGTCAAACCATTGTAGTTGCAGAACCAGTGTTGATCAGCATACTTCAAAACTGTGGGCTTATGGTCTGGTTTCTTTACATAATGAAATTCTTATCTCATTTGGAGGATATGGATTATTCTCAGCTGAATTTTGGCCCATATATCCAAGTAATTCTTGTTTTCTTGATGTGTGTGGTTAGCTTTTTGTTGTTTCTTTGATATGGTTGGGCTCTTCTTCTTGGCTAAATAACAGCTACTGGTTCCTTACAGTTGTGGCTGTAATGGCCATATTTCCTACATTTATAACAGTTTTCTTTTTCTGGTATCCTTTGGAAGGAGACCTGGTTCTATTGTCTTTTGGGTTATTTCATCCATTCTGTGTGACCAGTTGCCTAATTAATCTTTTCATTTCTTCTGGACTACCATTAGAAGAATTGTTGTTTTGATACTATTCTGATATTTCCTTAACTTATAGATGATGGTTTTAGTTGTTTATTGGAAACTTTAATGGATTCCAGTTCCATCTCAAACTGCAAAATCTCCTTTAAAAATGTGCACCTATTTTGTTTGTATCTAATCCTCATATCCTTGTCTGTTATAGCTTCTATAAATTGGCCACACATTAGTGAATTCACCACTTCTCTTGGAGAATTCAAGTAAGATGATTAGGCAATCCTTTCCAAATCTTTTACAAATTCAGCCAATGTGTCTTTTTTTTCCTCTGTACCCAATTCAGAAACTTTGCTCTAGATACTTCCTTCTAGCATTTCACTTCGAACCTGTTGGATAAGGCAACTACTTATGCTTGACAGTTGTTTTGGCTCTCACCTGTAAGGTTACTTAATATCATTAAGGCTGGTCCTTTTAAATGGGCAAGAAGAAGAATAACTTTTTGTTCACTTTGGAAATTATTTTGAATTGAGCCAGATATGCCTCCCATGGTACCTTTCTATCATAGCACTGGTTTCTCATTATGGTGATGTTATTGAATTGGCAAACTAAATTCCATGGCTGAAGTAGTTCAACAAGGTCCTGTAGTAACAGAGGACACAGCAGTAGTGATAACAGGTGTAGACAAAATAAATCTCCTATTCCATATTTTGTTGTACATGGTGTTTTTGATTGAAATTCTTGGGCAGATGCAGAAAGAAATGTGGCTGGTTTAATCTTTTCACTTACCGGTTTGTTTTCCAGATGTTTTATTCTGTCCCTGAATTTTTTCTACCTTAATGATATCTTTCTGCACTTCTACAATTTTGTCATTATGTTTCTGTACTTCTTCAAATTTTTCGTTACATCTTTTCTGTTCCTTATTGACATTTTACTGCACATCTTCAAAGTTGTTGTTCTAATCCCTCTGTATATCTCCATTAGTTTCATGAAACTTGCCTTAAGTTAGATTTATATTTGTTCTTTATTCTTCTTCAAATATTATCTCCTTTTTTAACTCCTCTCTTCCTGTTTCTTACCTCTTTATCTTTTAATTTTTAAAAAAAATATTTTTGGCCTTTAATTTTCTCTCTCTTTCCTCTGATTTTTCTTTGTCTTTCTTGGTGGTCTTTTACTTTTCTATCTCTTTTTTTTTCTTGACCTTCTTTTAATTGTTTCATCATTTCTATTGAGGTTATGATCCCTCATCTTGCCAGTGCTTTTGTTGTTTTAAACAATTCAAGTTTAATCAAAGTTCTGTTTTACATTTACGAAGATAATTTCACTTCTGACATCAGTGTTTTAACATTTTCTATCATTAGGTGATTTCTTTTGGATTCTTTAGTAAAAATAATGCCAAGTACAGTCCATGTAACAATAAAGGATTAATATATTTCATCAATAATGTTTTCTACAAGCTATATTCACTTTGACATAAGCTGTTGGCATGAGTTCACAAACAGACTTTTCAACATAAACTCTGAAACTACTGTAAGCCTGATACACTAATAATGTATGACAGAAATTTCCATGATTGGTAGCAAATACCGACTAAGATACTGATTAGGTTACAGAAGCATTAACTCTTACTGAAGAACTTTACTCGATTAATTGATCAACAACTTCTCGATCACTAACTAGTTGTATTGAACTCTCACTTCTTCTAAGTATGGGAAGTTTCAAGATTCTTTATCTTAATGTCATGCCTGCTGTGGCTAACATCTAAATTAAAAAATTAAAAATATAGCTTACAACAGTATGTTCTAAAAAGTCATTTTCTTAGTTAAATTTTCTACATATATCAGCATCTGGTCTCTTTCCTGTATCAAAAGAACTGCATAATACTCCTTTATCCATAAATTTCTACAATGAAACTTTGAAAATATCAAAATTATTTATACTAAGCCCATAAAGAAAGAGTTTAATCAATCCCGAGCTATCTTGGTTAAGTGAATCATATGAACCCAACAGTAGCCCCTCATGTTCTAGAACAGTGAAAAATTAACTCTTGAAGATACTGTGTTATTGAGTGTTTTAAATTCCCAGATTATTCTAGTAGTTATGATGTG
>NW_013681508.1:0-3612 GCF_000517525.1 Limulus polyphemus | reverse complement strand
ACATCATACAAAACTCTACCGCAACAGTAACAGAAGAAAACATCATACCAAACTCTAACGCAGAATAAATGAAAATATGTTTCAAGGATCACAACAAATGTTATATGAAACATTGTATCTGGTAAGAGGGCCGTAAATAAAAGTATTTTATTGTTGAGAAAAGTTCGTGTATAAAAAAAAAAGTTCATAATCTTGTAATTGTTGTAATCGTAATATTGTTAGCTAACCAGAAGATTTTATTTGCATGAGGAGCGCTGATGAAAAACAAACAAACAAACAGAAACATACGTAGAAATCAGTTGATGCTCTTTTAACGACTTCGATCAATAAAACGAGAATTAACTGTTGTCATATGAGTCTTACCTCTAATCATAAGAAGCAATATTAAACAGGTCTTTGCAAGAATACAAATTGAAGCATGCTGTGCAAAAAAAGATGAAAGTAAAAGACGTAGGGTTAGGTCACACAGAAATGTAATTTTCTTTTTCTTAACATAAAATTAATTAATGATATTGTTTTCATCTTTCTACATCTAGTATTGTTCTGTACAAGAATCGACCGTCATTAATATTGTTTACAACCAGCAACAGCTAGTAATAATATTTAAAAGTATCAACAGCTAGTAATAATATTTAAAAGTATCAACAGCTAGTAATAATATTTAAAAGTATCAACAGCTAGTAATAATATTTAAAAGTATCAACAGGCTGTTGATACTTTTAAATATTATTACTAGCTGTTGATACTTTTAAATATTAGTGTAATAATATTTAAAAGTATCAACAGCTAGTAATAATATTTAAAAGTATCAACAGCTAGTAATAATATTTAAAAGTATCAACAGCGTGTAATAATATTTAAAAGTATCAACAGCTAGTAATAATATTTAAAAGTATACAGAAACATATACTTATTTGTGTGGAGAAAATATCAACCTTATAAACACTTGACAATGACTGTTAAGAAAACATTCAATCTCACTGAACTCTGAAGACGAAACACGAGAAACGGCTATTGTTTTACTCACCCTTCCGAAGAAACGTTGATAGATTCAGCAGTTTTATCTTTGGAACTTAATAACCGAGCCAGTTTAGAGAAGCCAACCCGCGTTAATGGAAATCCAGAAGATTCATACCTGATGACATTAAGGAAAATGGAAAAACAGTTCAGATTAATCTGTAAGATGAAAACGTTTAACCTGATATTTAGAAAGCTCGTGATAAGAAATCTTTCCACTTAATCATAAGAACATGGGAAATATAGTTTATTACAACAAACTAGTGATTAAAGCTATGAAAACAGTAATGAAAACAGTAATTAACATCAGAGTTATGTACCATAAGTGTTAATACGACATTTAAGTAATACGTTTTGTGCAATTATTTTAATATGCTAGAAATAAACCAGAAATAAACAATACCTATGTCAATAGTAAAACAAAACACAGACATTAATTGTAGCACATTGCAAGTGTTAACAAAAACAACTGTTTTATCACAGATAGTTCATTATGTAAACCTTGACATAAAAATAATTATCAACCCAGAAAAAATATACATGTAACCACCACTCAGTATAGGGAGAATAATGTCATAGCTAACGATGGTAACAAGGTACTACATACACATGTAACCACCACTAGGTATAGGGAGAATAATGTCATAACTAACGATGGTAACAAGGTACTACATACACATGTAACCACCACTCAGTATAGGGAGAATAATGTCATAGCTAACGATGGTAACAAGGTACTACATACACATGTAACCACCACTCAGTATAGGGAGAATAATGTCATAGCTAACGATGGTAACAAGGTACTACATACATTAAGATATACAAGATACCAGAAACAATTGTAACAAAACATAACACAGGGAGATTGGTCACTAAACCTAGGCACAAGATACCAGAAACAATTGTAACAAAACATAACACAGGGAGATTGATCACTAAACCTAGGGACAAGATACCAGCTAATATGACATTATTTTTACTGTGTTAAGTGTGTTTACATGTGTTTCTACTGTCATGTCACTAGCTCTAGTATGAAATTATTCTTCCTGCAATTGTATTTAGTATTTTGCCACCAGCTGTACTGATGAGATTATTTTCGTGTGTTTATGTTTTGGTTACAGTTGTATTTAATAATTTATTACTAGGTTTAATCATGACATTATAACATCTGTGTTGTGCTTTGGTCACAAGTGCATGTAGTGTTTTCTAATTAGCTTTTGTGATAACGTTGTTTACACTATGATATATGGTTACAATTGTTTAAATACTTACAAGACTGTAGAAATACATGTAACCACACTTAACAGTGAGAATAATGTCTCATTAAAAGTAATTAGAAGATACTAGAATCACATGCATTCACATTCAATACAGGAAAAACAATGTCCTATTAAAAGTAGTGACAATATACTAGAAACACATATAAACACACTTAACACAGTGAGAATAATGTCCTATTAAAAGTAGTGACAATACACTAGAAACACATATAAACACACTTAACACAGTGAGAATAACGCCCCATTAAAGTAGTGACAATATATTAGAAACACATATAAACACACTTAACACAGTGAGAATAATGTCCCATTAAAGTAGTGGCAATATACTACAAACACATATAAACACACTTAACACAGTGAGAATAATGTCCCATTAAAGTAGTGACAATATATTAAAAACACATATAAACACACTTAACACAGTAAGAATAATGTCCCATTAAAGTAGTGGCAATATACTAGAAACACATATAAACACACTTAACACAGTGAGAATAATGTCCTATTAAAAGTAGTGACAATATACTAGAAACACATATAAACACACTTAAACACAGTGAGAATAATGTCCTATTAAAAGTAGTGACAATATACTAGAAACACATATAAACACACTTAACATAGTGAGAATAATGTTCTATTGAAAGTAGTGACAAGACTGTAGAAACACATGTAACCACACTCAACACAGGAAGAATAATGTCACATTAGAGCTAGTGAAGTGATACTAGAAACACATGTAAACACACTTAACACAGTAAGAATAATGTCATATTAGAAGTACTTACAAGACTGTAGAAATACATGTAACCACACTTAACAGTGAGAATAATATTTCATTAAAAGTAGTTACAAAATACTAGAATCACATGCAACCACATTCAATACAGGAAGAATAAAGAGCCATTAAAGGTAGTGACAAAGATACTAGAAACACATGTAAACAATACATAACACAAGGGATTAATGTTCTCACTAAATGTAGTGACGAGTAACGAGATAGAAATGTAACCAGCACTTAATACAAGGAAAACAATGTCTTTACAATAGCTAGTGAAATGATACCATGTACAATTGTAACTACACTTATCACAGGGAAAATAATGTTCTCACTAAACTAGTGACAATATACTAGAAACACATGTAACCCACTCTTAATACAGGGAGATTAACGTCTTTACTAAACTAGTGACAAGATACTAGAAACACATGTAACCCACTCTTAATACAGGGAGATTAACGTCTTTACTAAACTAGTGACAAGATACTAGAAACACATGTAACTCACTCTTAATACAGGGAGATTAAC
>NW_013681507.1:0-3613 GCF_000517525.1 Limulus polyphemus | reverse complement strand
AATAAACCCCAACTGCCTGAACCAAACTGATCCAGTTAGTTATCATATTGAGTTGGAAAATCTTTAACTTTTCTTCCCCTACCCTAACCACTTTAGTCAAACGACTAGCTGTCTTTGGATGAAATCCTTACTTTCCCTCCTTACTAACCACCATACTGGACGTTCTGGAGTTAAACACACCCACTACTGAACGTTCTGGTGATAAATACACCCACTACTTGATGTTATGGTGACAAACACACCAACTACTGGACGTTCTGGTGTTAAACACACCCACTACTGGATGTTATGGTGATAAATACACCCACTACTTGATGTTATGGTCATAAACCATGTTGAGAAGAGATGGCAGAAGAATGTGGAGATATGGAATGATAAAAGAATTGGGATATGTGAAGGTGAGATGGCAGAAGAATGAATGTAGTTAAGTCGAGTAAAGGATGTTCATTAACGTGTGTTTATCACAATAACATCCAGTAGTGGGTGTGTTTATGACCATAACATCCAGTAATGGGTGTGTTTATCACCATAACATCCAGTAGTGGGTGTGGATATGTTGGGGGGAGATGGGAGAAGAATGTGAATAGTCTGGGGAGGGATGGCTGAATGATCATAGATATTTGCATATGTTGCTACTAATTAGACAGTAAAATGAACCATGAGAAACTTGTACCTTGTAGTGCAGCTGGATTAGACAATACATTCTGTAAAACATTGTCTGGAACTGACGCAAAAGCTTCATCTGTTGGAGCAAACACCGTATAAGGACCAGGACCTGAAAAATATATTACAGGATATCAAGATTTTCTCACTACAATATATTAAACTAGAAGTCTCTGCTTTCTGAGTAACTATGAATAGTAAGTGAATTAATTTATAAAGTAAATTCCTTACATAGACTATCTAATCGAGATAGTTTTAAAGGTAAGATAATTCACCTGATGTTAAACAGTTCCTTACCACGAAGAGTTTCCTCTAGTCCAGATCTTACAACTAGAGACAATAGTTTGCTGAGGTTAGGACGATCTTTTAGTTCCACAAATATATCTTCTTTTGGTAAAGGATAAAGCACCCTATTAATGATGAAGACATACCCATTTTGAGCCAAAGTTGAAGCAATTACTTGAGGTCCTCCTATCAATAGTTTCTGAAATGATATTGAAAGGAATTCGATTTAGACGCTGAAAGCATGTATTATCAACTTACTTTTGTAAACCTGAAAACCAATCTTCTTAAATAGTCTTTTGTGTGGATATGCTAGAGAGGAATGGCATGTTAGAGGAATGTGTATATGTTGGGAAGGGATGGCTGAAGAATATGGAACAACATACGTCACTAGTTGAACAAGAATTTGGTGTACGGACATCAGTCACATGGAACAAGATACATCACTACATTAGTAAGTCTTGGTGTATGGATGTAAGTTACACTTAACAACATACATCACTACAACAATAAGAACTTGGTGTTTGTAGGATTTTCTCCAAACCTTGTTGTTTATGAACTACATATGTTTTTAGTTTATTTACATCAGGTTGAAATATAAAACCGTACTCCAAGTTCTTGTTAAACTAATGACGTGTTTGTTCCACGTGACGGATGTTCGTACACCAAGTTCTTGTTAAACCAATGACGTGTGTTGTTCCATGTGACTGATGTTCGTACACCAAGTTCTTGTTAAACTAATGACGTGTGTTAGTTCCACGTGACTGATGTTCTTACACCAAGTTCTTGTTAAACTAGTGACGTATGTTGTTCCATGGGACTGATGTTCGTACACCAAGTTCTTGTTAAACCAATGACGTGTGTTGTTCCATGTGACTGATGTTCGTACACCAAGTTCTTGTTAAACTAGTGATGTATGTTGTTCCATGTGACTGATGTTCGTACACCAAGTTCTTGTTAAACTAATGACGTATGTTTTTCCACGTGACTGATGTTCGTACACCAAGACCTTATTAATATAGTGATGTATGTTGTTCGTTACTTTCTCCTACACAGAGTTGATACTGAACCATGTGATAGACAGCGTTCATTATAAGAAGGAGTTCACAAGTGGTTTGATCCTTCCAACCTTTAGAGGGCAGCAGCTCCGGTTTTTTGTTACATCAGGTAAGTGATGTGGTAGATACGTTGTTGTGTCATCATTAACCACTACATCAGTAAAGAGAACTACGATCCACCCCTGTTTGTATAATATTTGTACGATCCAATCCATATGATATAACGTCTGTACGATCCAATCCATATGATATAACGTCTGTACGATACAATCCATATGATATAACATCTGTACGATCCAACCAGATTATATAACATTTGTACGATCCACCCAGATTATATAACATTTGTACGATCCAATCCATATGATATAACATTTGTACGATCGAACCAGATTATATAACATTTGTACGATCCAACCAGATTATATAACATTTGTACGATCCAATCAGATTATATACCATTTGTACAATCCAACCAGATTATATAACATTTGTACGATCCAACCAGATTATATAACATTTGTACGATCCAACCAGATTATATAACATTGGTACGATCCAACCAGATTATATAACATTTGTACGATCCAATCAGATTATATAACATTTGTACGATCCAACCAGATTATATAACATTTGTACGATCCAACCAGATTATATAACATTTGTACGATCCAAACACCTTGGGGAGGTGTTCCTGGACGAGTAAAAGTTGTACCAGCGCCTGGCTGAGATGATGGTGGTGTAAAAAGAACGCGATCAATTGAATGTATGACTCCATTTTCTGTTAAGATATCGAACTCGAT
Source organism: Limulus polyphemus (assembly GCF_000517525.1). Lineage (NCBI taxonomy): Eukaryota > Metazoa > Arthropoda > Merostomata > Xiphosura > Limulidae > Limulus > Limulus polyphemus. The sequence goes on along the minus strand of NW_013681507.1, from coordinate 804 downwards.
GATGTTGGCGTTGTTCACTTTAACAGATCCATCTGGTCATTAAAATAACAAACAGAGTTTTAGATACACGAGTTTAAACAAATTTTCATTATTATTACATTATTATTTATGGTAAAGAATCTGACCTCGGGGAGGTGTTCCTGGACGAAACTGACTGGATGGACTTGGGTTTGACCTCGGGGAGGTGTTCCTGGACGAAACTGACTGGATGGAATTTCAAGGTCCATCTGGTCATTTTCGTCCAGGAACACCTCCCCGAGGTCAATCTCAAGGTCCATCCACTCATTCTCGTCCAGGAACACCTCCCCGAGGTCAATCTCAAGGTCCATCCATTCATTCTCGTCCAGGAACACCTCCCCGAGGTCAGCCACCCAAATCAACATTTCCTCTAATCCAGAATGGTGGCTCAAGTTCCTCTCCACCAGGACTTGTGACTGGAGGTGGTGCTCCTCCTCCAACAGGAAACACGATCTTTCAAATTATTGAAATGCCTGGTCTCAATGTCCAAGGACAGCCAGTTGGTCTTACCATATTTTATGATTTACTTCTACAGTCTGGTGTAGATCTCCTCAAACAACCAGGTACAATAATATTATTATTTAAATTCTATGTATGAACATTTAGAAACATTGTAAATTTCAAACGATAACGTGTTTTCTCTGAAATCAACATTACGGTGAAACGCTGGTTGTATTTTTTGTAGTCGTTAAACGTAGTAACTAACAATATGATTAACTAATAATTGTAATGGTTTAACTTAGTAACCAACAATACGGTAAAACGCTGGTTGTATTTTTTGTAGTC
>NW_013681506.1:1968-4274 GCF_000517525.1 Limulus polyphemus | reverse complement strand
TGTTTTATCTACATTATCTGTTTTATCTAAATTCACTTGATCCATATTACCTGCTTGATACAGATAATTCACTTGATCCATATTACCTGCTTGATACAGATAATTCACTTGATCCATATTACCTGCTTGATACAGATAATTCACTTGATCCACATTACCTGCTTGGTACAGATAATTCACTTGATCCACATTACCTGCTTGATACAGATAATTCACTTGATCCATATTACCTGCTTGATCCTATTAATATCCGTTTGTAAAATAGGCTTACTGATTGACTGTTACAATGAGCAAATTTTCAACGAATGGTGGATTGCTATTCTTTTTTGGGTATAGGATACGTCTGCTAACAACGGGAGACTCGAGAAGATACGATATTATGGGACAGAGCTAAATGTATACTGGCTGAGCTTAGGGCTAAGAATAACTGGACTGGACACAATAACCAGAACATAATTTTTACTGGACCATAAAAGAATGAGTGTGTACTTAACACTTACCACACTCTTAACTTCTACTTGATGAGCACTTAAGGCCTCTTTCTCTCGGGATGATTTCCTGGAGAACTGCAGACGTTGAGAATCAATCAGAACTGTACATGTTTAGAACTATCTCGAAACTCAATATTCAGCTCGTCTTGTTTTTTTGTCTTGGGTTGTGTCACCACGTGACTAGTAAATCTCTCTCGACATTCTTCGACAGGATCTTAACCTAGTCGGCCAGTGGCTAGAGGAAGGACGCTGTGGCCTTTTGGCAGGGGCTAAAAAGGTTATACCGGATATGAGAGAAAAAGCGACAAGAGTAGCTAATTCGGAGAAAACATTAAAGGGCCATATACTTTATGTTAATCTGGTGCATATTGAGAAATAAAAATAAATTTAGAATCAATATTAACACTACTAAAAGTAATCTGTAACATATTACTACACCAGGCTGCTAGCCATTAACTCACAGTAGCTAGCGCTACAAACTGTAGAGATCTGTTTTTAATTTTAGGAAACTGATGCCATCTGGTGGCATATTTATTGCAAAGGAAGCTTGTGAATTTTATAGCTAATAAATTTTTAAATTTCATGAGATGAGAAAAATATGCACAATAAAATAAAAGGTGGAGTTTTGGATATCAAGAAATTAAAAATATGACTTGCTATGTATTCTTCTAAATTAATAAAACTGTGAAGCAACAGGTTAATGAAATCATTCAGACAGTTGTGATGCAAGAGTTTATCACACAGTTCCCACAAAGAGCCTTTAAAACTTCACAACTCCTCTCGGGGAAGGAACACCAGATAACCCAGTGAGGACTTTCTCTAAAACATACAAAAATGAAAAACCTCGGAAATTACCGTATAGTTACATTAATTAACTGTATTTACCAGAAATAACTACACAGTAACCAGATACATACCAGATTTACCAGAAATAACTACACAGTAACCAGATACATACCAGATTTACCAGAAATAACTACACAGTAACCAGATACATACCAGATTTACCAGAAATAACTACACAGTAACCAGATACATACCAGATTATCCACACAATTCCAAAAAATAAACGTATACATACCAGAATAACGAAACAGTCCTAAAAATAGCAGTGTAAATATCAGAATTACCACATAGTTCCTATCAATAGATATGTACTTACGTGACACACATTCCAGTATTTACCAGCTGTGTGGTCACATCTACCTATTCACATCTACCTATCACTTATTACACGTTCACTCCAGTATTTACCAGCTGTGTGGTCACATCTACATATCACTTATTACACATTCACTCCAGTATTTACCAGCTGTGTGGTCACATCTACCTATCACTTATTACACGTTCACTCCAGTATTTACCAGCTGTGTGGTCACATCTACCTATCACTTATCACACGTTCACTCCAGTATTTATCAGCTGTGTGGTCACATCTACCGATCACTTATTACACGTTCACTCCAGTATTTACCAGCTGTGTGGTCACATCTACCTATCACTTATCACACGTTCACTCCAGTATTTATCAGCTGTGTGGTCACATTTACCGATCACTTATTACACGTTCACTCCAGTATTTACCAGCTGTGATGTCACATCTACCTATCACTTATTACACGTTCACTCCATTATTTACCAGCTGTGTGGTCACGTATACCTATCACTTATTACACGTTCACTCCAGTATTTACCAGCTGTGTGGTCACATCTACCTATCACTTATCACACGTTCACTCCAGTATTTATCAGCTGTGTGGTCACATTTACCGATCACTTATTACACGTTCACTCCAGTATTTACCAGCTGTGTGG
>NW_013681506.1:0-1307 GCF_000517525.1 Limulus polyphemus | reverse complement strand
CACTTCATTATTTACCAGGTGTGTGGTCACATCTACTTATCACTTATTACACGTTCACTCCATTATTTACCAGGTGTGTTGCCACATATACTTATCAATCATTACACGTTCACTCCATTATTTACCAGGTGTGTGGCCACATCTACTTATCAATCATCACACGTTCACTCCATTATTAACCAGGTGTGTTGCCACATCTACTTATCAATCATCACACGTTCACTCCATTATTAACCAGGTTTGTTGCCACATCTACTTATCAATCATTACACGTTCACTCCATTATTTACCAGGTGTGTGGCCACATCTACTTATCAATCATTACACGTTCACTCCATTATTTACCAGGTGTGTTGCAACATCTACTTATCAATCATTACACGTTCACCAGGTGTGTGGCCACATCTACTTATCACTTATTACACGTTCACTCCATTATTTACCAGCTGTGGGGCCACATCCACCTATCACTGGTTAGAATGTAAGTTTAGGTTTGAATGCATCTAAATTCAAGTTAAATTTCTCTTTTAGAGTTTTTACCCAAAACAGAAATGATATATTATTGCGATTAACTTCCTATTGATCATGATATTAGATGAGCGATGCTATTGCCATCTGTTGTAAATTAATCTGATTATCTAAATCATACTAAAAACTAACATAATCTTCCACTACTACTAATCAGATTTTTATTTTATAAAAATTGGAAGTTTTAGGGGCCCTGTGTATGAAAATAACGAACTTTATGGAATTATGTTGATGATAAGTTGAAAATGAAATGTTAAAGGTCTAGTTATTCGTTATTCAGCCAGTAAAGTAATTTAAATAAATATATCGTATTATTCAGTACTCAATAACACTGAAATGTGAGTCGTAACTGAAAATTAGAAAAATTAGTACAGTACATGAAGATGAACGAGACACTATAAACTATTTTATTCCTTAAATGTCAAATATTACATTTTTACATTTAAAACAGCTGCTTAATTCACCAACACAAGCATTGAATATCTGCTGTTTTAGATGGCAAAGATTAGTTTTGTTATCATTATTATTTTACTTATAAATCCACGAAATCCGGACAGCTTCGATTTTAGAGTTATATTGAAAGTTATTCAGTTAATACAGGAGTTCATAAAAATATCAGCCACTAGATGGGGCTAAAAATTAATGAAGTATTTAACGAGCAGTTTGAAAATGTTTAAACAAATAAACATAAACACAGAACAGAAGAATTCCAAACATACTGTTACGTCTCCGTTTTTTTAATTGATTTTCCGTAACTTCGTGCCGACGAAACTTAAGCG
>NW_013681505.1:3206-4268 GCF_000517525.1 Limulus polyphemus | reverse complement strand
TATCCACGTCAACTCGTAATTGACTCGTTCATCGTTGAAGAAGTTTCAGACTAGAAAGAAGACTTTATATTGTTTGTAAGTTTGTGAAACTTTTGTTTATAAATCATTGTTTGTAATAACTATTTGTAATAACTGTTATTGTAAATCGTATTGTTGTGTGTCTATTAAAATATATTTGTGTTAAAAAAGAAAATTGTGTGTATCAAATGTTTGCAAATATCATAAACTGACTATATATCGGCTTTTACTTAACTGCTAAATCCAAAGTACAATTTAACTACTAACTTTAAGCCCTCCCCAGTGGCACAGTGGTATGTCTGTGGAGTTACAATGCTAGAATCCGGGTTTCGATACCCGTGGTGGACAGAGCACAGATTGTCCATTGTGTAGCTTTGTGGTTAATTACAAACAAACACAAACTAAATTTAAAGTAACATTTAGCTCAGTTTCAGACCATTTGAAATTCTAACACGTAAGATGTAACTGTGGCATTTTGTAACAGGTGAGAATCTATGGACATAGAGGTCACTAGCAACATAACTAATGATTATCTTCGTCTTGAAAAGCGGCACAAGTCATGTATACACAAGCTGCTTACACGACATACCCCTTCAACTGTTGCATACCTCTAACAGCTGCATAATAAAATGGTTACGCAAGCTATTCCATACGAAGACATACTTATGAAATCGATGAACATGGTCAATTCAACTGTATCTCTCGGAAATCGTTGTCTTCGTACAGTAGATGGTTTATGGAAAGCAAACGGAGAGGAGTAGTGTGCTTTGAACCTAGCAGCCTTATGACAAAATTTCTTGCAATGGAAACTACGCTGCGGGGCTATTGTCAGGACGCATGATCGTTTGGTGGATCCTGACTTCGCGTAGCGACAGTTCATGGTGAGGCTCCAAAATCGATCGTTTTAATATAACGTACTCAACCTCTATATTATCCCCGTCACACTATCAATGTTCTATTCTACTAGTAAGAGTAGTTCTAATGTCTCATTATGCTAACACACATATTACTTTACGAGAATATTACTGTAATATGTTACTTAAG
>NW_013681505.1:0-2552 GCF_000517525.1 Limulus polyphemus | reverse complement strand
CTTTATCAAACATTTGACCTATCTTAAGAAACTAACTTTATCAAACATTTGACCTAATACTTAATAGGAAAATACATTATCTACTTGATTAAAAGGAACAATTACCATCAAGAATTAGTTTCCCTTGTATAAATGTCTTTGTGCAATACAAGAGTGATCGACAGAGAAGCTAACAATGTGGGTTTTAAATATCTTAGTCATTGAGATATTGGTATTTAGTGGTATATCCGCGTCCTTACAACGCTAGAAACCGGGTTTCGATACCCATTGTGTAGCTTTGTGCTTAACTTCAAACAAACAATTTACGTTAATGACTGACTTTTACTCAACAGTTTTTACTATTATTATTTTTTTATATTCCTTTTTCAGCTATTTTTCCAAGACACCAGTTCTGCGCGCGTGAATTTACGGACTTAGAACGAGTTCGATTTCCCGGCTATCTGGACACATCAGATAGCCTAATATGGCTTCACTCTAGATCGAACAAACGATATGATTATTCTCCTTGGTTGAAACTTGCAGCCTTTTCTAAGCCTAATTTTCATAATGTATTCAAACGTAATCATGAGGTCAGTATAACCGAAACAGTAAAATGTCAATGAACAGAAATGTTAATACCCCTCTCTCTCTAATGCTGGGTGAACAAGGGTTTTACCTAATACACGAATACACCACAAACGTGTCAGAAAGTTAGTATTTTTATATTTTTAGGATAAAGCTACACAACTGGCCATCTACAAGCCCGCTGCGAGGATCCAACCCGCCTCTTAAGCTTACGTTTGAGTTCACCGAAGGACTACAGAAAGTTAACAGATGGCTATTTAAATTTTTCTCGACCAATGTTAACATATATAAAAACACCAGCGATCACTAAACTACAGTAGAGAGTTAAGAGATAAATGTGATCAAACCTGAAACGTCAAATCGTTCTGATATTTGCATGTTCCTCAGTCCAGGGAGACTTGATAACCAAATATATCTGGAGCTCATTTGGTCTGCCGGTCGCAGTCATAGCCGAAGTTATCCCGGGGATATACTCTCGTGTCCATACTGCGTGGATCAGATAAGGTTCTCTTCCTCTGATTTCAGTTACAGCCTGAAAACGAAACGGTTGACGAAGTCATACTGGCACGTGACGGGTCAGAACTGATGAGCAGATAGAGGGTTGATTTGACCAACGTTCTACTACTAGTAGTAGTAGTATTTTCTCTGGCGTCTAATGTCACTGATAAATCTGTTATTTAAGAGATACATTTCCTGTACCAGGCGTAGGATCATTTTCAGAACAGCTAAGAGTGTATGTCTGTCTGTATATGCAAATGTGTGCTTACGAACATACATTTAGATATGTAAAATAAACATATGTAGAATAAAATAAAAATATGTAGAATATTTTAGTTTGTCGTGTTTAATTTGTGCTGTGTGATAAAAACTAGATTCTGTGGTCCTTATTTGTTGTAGTTTATGTTAGTTTGTTTTTTGTATGATAAGAACTAGTTTGTTGTTGTTTAAGTTTTGTTGTGAGATAGAAAGTAGTTTGTTGTATCTGTGGTCCTTATTTTGTTGTAGTTTTTTGTATGACAAAAACTAGTTTGTTGTATGTGTGGTCCTTATTTTGTTGTAGTTTTTTTGTATGACAAAAACTAGTTTGTTGTATGTGTGGTCCTTATTTTGTTGTAGTTTTTTGTATGATAAAACTAGTTTGTTGTGTGTGTGGTCCTTATTTTGTTGTAGTTTTTTTGTATGACAAAAACTAGTTTGCTGTATCTGTGGTTATTTTTTGTTGTAGTTTAATTTGTGTTGTATGATAGAAACTAGTTTGTTGTATCTGTGGTCATTATTTTGTTGTAGTTTTTTTGTAAGATAAAAACTAGTTTGTTGTATCTGTAGTCATTATTTGTTGTAGTTTAAATTTGTCTGTGATAAAAACTACTGATGCAGATCTTAGTGGAAGAAGACAACTACTGATGCAGATCTTAGTGATGCAGATCTTAGTGGAAGAAGACAACTACTGATGCAGATCTTAGTGGAAGAAGACAACTACTGATGCAGACCTTAGTGGAAGAAGACAACTACTGATGCAGATCTTAGTGCAAGAAGACAACTACTGATGCAGATTTTAGTGGAAGAAGACAACTACTGATGTAGATCTTAGTGGAAGAAGACAACTACTGATGCAGATCTTAGTGGAAGAAGACAACTACTGATGCAGATCTTAGTGGAAGAAGACAACTATTGATGTAGATCTTAGTGGAAGAAGACAACTACTGATGCAGATCTTAAAGGAAGAAGACAACTACTGATGCAGATCTTAGTGGAAGAAGACAACTACTGATGCAGATCTTAGTGGAAGAAGACAACTATTGATGCAGATCGTAGTGGAAGAAGACAACTATTGATGCAGATCTTAGTGGAAGAAAACAACTACTGATGCAGATCTTAAAGAAAGAAAACAAGTAATGATGTAGATCTTAGTGGAAGAAGACAACTACTGATGCAGATCTTAGTGGAAGAAGACAACTATTGATGCAGTTCTTAGTGGAAGAAGACAA
>NW_013681504.1:0-3614 GCF_000517525.1 Limulus polyphemus | reverse complement strand
CAACATGACACTTTAGAACTTCCACTGTATGTTACCTGTACCCTTACACTGGATCGACTCAACATGACACTTTAGAACTTCCACTGTATGTTACTTATAACCTTACACTAAACCAACTCAACATGACACTTTAGAACTTCCACTGTATGTTACTTGTACCCTTACACTAAACCAACTCAACATGACACTTTAGAACTTCCACTGTATGTTACTTGTACCCTTACACTAAACCAACTCAACATGATACTTTAGAACTTCCAGTTGTAAATATGTTATCACTAATATTTTAATGAAACATCCGGAGATCAATAGGATATACAACATGAGCTCGTTACCTTTATGTAAGACGAAGCTCCCCTAACACCTGAGAAAAAGGAATACCTATATAATCTGATCAAAACTGTCAGTGAAACAAAAACAGAACATAATTCTAGTTCTGGAAGATTATTTAGAGATTTATGCCAAATGTTAAATATCTTTAATTTTGATTGTTATTATTCAGCATCTGCCAATGGAATATTCTCAGATGCGCTAATTTTCTGTAGGTAAGAATAGATCCCGCGCTAACTATAGGTTCGACTGAGAGTACATTATACAGTTAATGTGTATTTTAACTTGATTTTATATTCAGCAGTGTGAAGCAAACATCTCAGTCACTCGAGTTCACTCTTCTTTGTCGAGAGTTACATGCATAGCAAAAAAAATAAATAAATAAATAAACAGATAGATATTGAATAGAATTAACTCTCTCAGAGTGCATTTCTTACGTCACGTGATAATCCCTTTAACGAATACAGAATATTAAAGTATTTTAGACCTCTACACAACAGAAGTTACTAGAAAACATATTAGTTCAAGTCTAAGGAATCTCCGGCGACACAGTCCGAGGGAGAGTGTAAACATAACTCTATACGAGAGATGTTACTAGAAAACATATTAGTACAAGTCTAAGGAAATCTCCGGCGACACAGTCCGAGGGAGAGTGTAAGCATACGAGAGATGTTACTAGCAAACACATTAATACAAGAATAATGATTCTCCAGCGACAAAATCCATCAGAAACTCTAGAAATGCCAAAGTGGGACAAACCTTGACAATGTATAAGTAACACAAAAATAGGGCACCGCCTTTGAAAGCAGGTCACGAGCACGCTATACCCACAACACGTGCTCCAAACGCAGGGAAATGCTAAAAAAAAATTAACATTTCGGTTAATGTTAAAAGTTAAGGAAATACTTAGTATGTTTCACATACCACAACCATAAGCCTAAATCAGGAGGAAACTAATAAATTACGCTATCACAGATCACACTAATTTTCTTCCTGTAACTGATACATTTAGTGAAATCTAGGCCTTTAATCTTAATAATGGTCAAATTACATTTCAGTCACGCTAGTGCATTTAATGTGAAATTACACTTGAATTAAACCAAAGCATTTAATCTTCCCTTTGATATGTGTTTTATATATAAAAAAAGGAGAAGAACATAGATTTCTAGGTTGACAATTAATTGCTTAGGTTGAGTTGAACCACAGGACTATTTTTTCCTGGAAAGGGGAAGTTCAGTTTAAACATTTTGACAAAATAAAAACCAGTTTAAGCCTTCTTTTCCAGGAAGTAACATGTAATTTTATTAGAATAACCTTCATAGAATCATTTCAACGAGTGGAAATAGTAAAGCTGTAACAACTTACGATTACAGAAATCACATGTACAATTATTCGTGTTTTATTGGCGAAGACATTTTCTGTGTTAGTTTCGCAGATTCTAGAAACTTCCACTCACATATATTTAAAATGACAATTTGTTATCAAGCAATAAAACTATGTTATGACACAGACGAAACTATCATGATCAAGAATGGTTTCTACCAATCCAAGTGTTTGGTTTGAACTTCGCGAGTCAGAGAATGGACCGGGAATTCTTGATATGCCGATCTATAAATATTACACGAGACTTGTATTCATTTTAACACAGGATTCAAAGCATGTGGTCTAATAACATCTCCGAATTCCAAACCAATAGGACTGAAACAAACAAAAAAAAAACGTCGCACATAACGAGTGCAACTAGGGTAAAAACCTCATTTGTTGTGAATTTCGCGCAAAGCTTCACGAGGGTTATCTGTGCTAGCCGTCTCTAATTTAGCAGTGATAAACTAGAAGGAAGGCAGCTGGTCAACACCATCCACCGCCAATTCTTGGGCCACTTTATTACCAACGAATAGTAGGATTGATTGTTACATTTAACGCCCCCACGGCTGAAGAGGCGATCATGTTTCATGATGAGGATTCGAACCTGCGACTCTCAGATTGCGAGTTGAGGGCCTTAATCACCAGGCTATGCCAGGCTGAAATCCAAGTGTTTAACTGATTACCCAAATTTTGTGGCTAGCCTACTAACAGTACTATAACTTCTGACATTTTGTTAACCAAAGCTACTGATTGTTTGTTTCTTTGTTTTGAATTTCGCGCAAAGCTACACGAGGGCTATCTGCGCTAGCCGACCCTAATTTAGCAGTGTAAGACCACCCACCGTCAACTCTTTACCAACGAATAGTGGGATTGACATTATAACGCCCCCACGGCTGAAAGGGCGAGCATGTTTGGTATGACGGGGATTCAAACCCGCGACCCTCAGATTGTGAGCCGAGAGCCATAACCACCTGGCGATGCCGGGCCTCAAAGCTGTTGAACAATTATGATTGTTACGCGTTTGGAAATGTTCTTCCATTTTAGGTAATTCATGAAATCTTATTTTATACCAACAGATCTACACTGTTTCCTCAAAGATCCGGATAATTAAAGATAATAGATGAACATTTAATACAGATACAACTTGAGGATATTCTTGTAAATTATATATACATTTTTTTGTGCTTTCTGTTGGTAAATACGTTAAATGTTTTTTGCTGGAAAGAGTTGTTTTTGTGGATATCCTTGATGCTTTGTGTTGGAAATTTTTGTTTTGGTAAATAAGTTTGATGCTTTAGATTGAAAAGTTTACTTTTGGTAGATAAGTTTGATGCTTTAGATTGAAAAGTTTTTTTGGTAGATAAGTTTGATGCTTTAGATTGGAAAGTTTTGTTTTGGTAAATAAGTTTGATGCTTTAGATTGAAAAGTTTTGTTTTGGTAGATAAGTTTGATGCTTTAGATTAGAAAGTTTTGTTTTGGTAGATAAGTTTGATGCTTTAGATTGAAAAGTTTTGTTTTGGTTGATAAGTTTGATGCTTTAGATTGAAAAGTTTTGTTTTGGTAGATAAGTTTGATGCTTTAGATTGGAAAGTTTTGTTTTGGTAGATAAATTTGATGCTTTAGATTGGAAAGTTTTGTTTTGGTAGATAAGTTTGATGCTTTAGATTAGAAATTTTTGTTTTGGTAGATAAGTTTGATGCTTTAGATTGGAAAGTTTTGTTTTGGTAGATAAATTTGATGCTTTAGATTGGAAAGTTTTGTTTTGGTAGATAAGTTTAATGCTTTAGATTGGAAAGTTTTGTTTTGGTAGATAAGTTTGATGCTTTAGATTGAAAAGTTTTGTTTTGGTAGATAAGTTTGATGCTTTAGATTGAAAAGTTTTGTTTTGGTAGATAAGTTTGATGCTTTAGATTGAAAA
>NW_013681503.1:0-3615 GCF_000517525.1 Limulus polyphemus | reverse complement strand
AATGGAAACATATACCTGAAACTGGAGAACAATGACGTGGAATGGAAACATATACCTGAAACTGGAGAACAATGACGTGGAATGGACACATATACTTGAAACTGGAGAACAATGACGTGGAATGGACACATATACCAGAAACTGGAGAACAATGACGCGGAATGGACACATATACCTGTAACTGGAGAACAATGACGTGGAATGGACACATATACCTGAAACTGGAGAACAATGACGTGGAATGGAAACATATACCTGAAACTGGAGAACAATGACGGGGAATGGACACATATACTTGAAACTGGAGAACAATGACGTGGAATGGACACATATACCAGAAACTGGAGAACAATGACGCGGAATGGACACATATACCTGTAACTGGAGAACAATGACGTGGAATGGACACATATACCTGAAACTGGAGAACAACGACAGGGAATGGACACATATACCTGAAACTGGAGAACAACGACAGGGAATGGACACATATACCTGAAACTGGAGAACAATGACGCGGAATGGACACATATACCTAAAACTGGAGAACAATGACGCGGAAAGGATTTTTCAACAAATGCCCTTTCTTCAAATCCATAATAAACCAAAGGACAGAACGTGTAGAAATACTTTAAAAATTAAAATTAAGTTTAATTTTTTTTGTTGTTTTAGTTGGGGAAGTGATAAAATATAACAATAGCAAGAAATATAATTATTAATCAGATAATACAAGTATGTCACGTTGTTACAAGAAAATAGATATTGTTGTAGGCCACGTTTTAAACTTACACTTTTGTTAGTTAAACTGTAAACCAGTATTAGTCAGTTAGTTGGCCTGTAAGTCAGTGTTAACCAGTGAATAAGTCTGTGTTTGTCAGTATAAGATACTATAAGACAGTTCTTTGCTGTAATATTTGAGTGTGGATACGTGAAGTAGTACCGTTGGACAGTAAGTAAGTATTTAGCGTTACTTGTGAAGTTAAGCCTATCACTCGAGAAGACAGTAAGTAAGTATTTAGTGTTACTTGTGAAGTTAAGCCTATCACTCGAGAAGACAGTGAGTAAGTATTTAGCGATATTTGTGAAGTTAAGCCTATCACTCGAGAAGACAGTAAGTAAGTATTTAGCGATATTTGTGAAGTTAAGCCTATCACTCGAGAAGACAATAAGTATTTAGTGATATTTGTGAAGGTAAGCCTATCACTCGGTGAACGTTACGTTAGTACGTGTAACTCAAATATATACACCTGATGATGAAACAATGTTGTCGAAACGTTGTACATTAATAAAGTTTCTTTAATTACCCATGCAAGTCCTCTACAAACTTCATTATCTAAAAATGGGTTCTTCGTCATCAAACTTCTCTAAAAATGGACTGGTTTCAGTATTACTCTTCTATTTACCAAATAATCCAAAAGAAGATTAGCAGCCGTTACAATAATACATATATTCTACATTAGTGAACAAGAACATATATATTCTACATTAGTGAACAAGAACATATATTCTACATTAGTGAACAAGAACATATATATTCTACATTAGTGAACAAGAACATATATTCTACATTAGTGAACAAGAACATATATTCTACAATAGTGAACAAGAACATATATTCTACATTAGTGAACAACAACATATATTCTACATTAGTGAACAACAACACATATTCTACATTAATGAACAAGAACACATATTCTACAATAGTGAACAAGAACATATATTCTACATTAGTGAACAACAACATATATTTTCTACATTAGTGAACAAGAACATATATTCTACATTAGTGAACAAGAACATATATATTCTACATTAGTGAACAAGAACATATATTCTACATTAGTGAATAAGAACATATATTCTACATTAGTAAACAAGAACATATATTCTACATTAGTGAACAATAACACATATTCTACATTAGTGAACAAGAATATATATTCTACATTAGTGAATAAGAACATATATTCTACATTAGTAAACAAGAACATATATTCTACATTAGTGAACAATAACATATATTCTACATTAGTGAATAAGAACATATATTCTACATTAGTGAATAAGAACATATATTCTACATTAGTGAACAAGAACATATATTCTACATTACTGAACAAGAACATATATTCTACATTACTGAACAAGAACTGGTAGTAAAACACAGTTTACTTTACATCATAAAGTTAAGATCTGAGTAAGTTATATTTTTATCTATTATTAATCAAGCTACGCTATCTATTTGAATTGTAACAAGAGGTTAAAGTCTTAACAAAATAGCTTATTGTAAAACCAAATCTGATAAAACGAAGTTCTTTAGAGAAAGAGATTAATTCTGTATTGTGAATTATGAATGTGTGTTGATAAAAGAATCATAGATTAGAATTATTTGAAACGTTTTTAAAGTCTCTAAACAACTTGACTAGTCTTGTTGTTGGCCTCTGTGTTGTTAGGACTAGATCTTTCAGCATCGTAGTTGAAACATTCAACTTAAAATAAAATCTTGAGTTTGTTAGGTTTAGTGCTAGAGTCAACCTAAAACATTCAGTATGAAACCAAGAATAATACAAAACAACCAGAGCTTTTACCACACGCTGTAGAATAGACAATAACAGCTTCATAGTTTATTTGTTCGGCTCTTGTACAGCTACCACTTAAATTTGAATTCACTAACTGACATTGATAAGATTATGAAAGGCTAGATACGATCACACAGGGATCTTTTTGTATTATAATCGGCACGCTAAGCACGCACGTGTGCGGGGTTCTAGGGGGTTGGGTCGAACCCTTTATTTTTCTGATATAAAACAATTATGCTTATATAGTTATAGCGCAACTGCCTATGATATTTAACGTTTTATGCGTAGTTTACATTATTCTGATGATGTTGTTGCGTCAGCGAGTCACATGACTACTGTGACGCCACGTTCTAGAACTATCCTGTACTTTGGCGAATGCTCTAGTATTTAATAGATAGAGTAGGCTGGTATATATAAGAGGGGTACAACGTGACGCGGTAATGTAATGTGTGAGTAGATAGTGAGTAACTGAACTGCAGTCACAGGGTATTGTTGAAGTTAACGTTCGTTCGTTATAGTGTTTGTTTTAGCGCGAATATTGAAACAAGTGTATCGGTAAAGTTGTATTCGGAAAGAATAAACCAGTTTTATTAAGTAAAGACTTGTGTCGTTAAAGTTTCGTCGAAACGAAGTTACAGAAAGTTAATTAGCAAACGGAGACGTAACAATGTATTAGCTTGAAATAGTCGCATGCCGACAGATCCTTGTAGTACTAGCATGTATTGCATGATGGTTATACTTAGCTCAATACGTGTGGGCATATTAGAACCCCCCCCCCTCAAACATTCTTCATACGGGCCTGTTAATTATCGTGCAGATAAAACTAAATGTTATAATTCATTGACACATTGAAATATAAAACACATTCATGTACGAACTAAAACTAAATGTTATAATTCATTGACACATTGAAATATAAAACACATTCATGTACGAACTAAAACTAAATGTTATAATTCATTGACACATTGAAATATAAAACACATTCATGTACAAACTAAAACTAAATGTTACAATTCATTGACACATTGAA
>NW_013681502.1:1796-3625 GCF_000517525.1 Limulus polyphemus | reverse complement strand
CTAATTTGTGAAAATCCCTAAGGGACTAAATAAAGAAAGCAGAGCTAAAAAATATAATAGGACTGATACTGATGACAAGTATAATCATGCTTTGCCATCTTGGAAAAGATGTTCACACAATAACATTAGACATCTCTTGTACTGAGATTAACTGCTACTGTAAACCGTTCCAGACTAATAGAGCATAGTACTATACACAAAACTATGGTGCCAACATTAAATACATCACTTGATCATTCCAATAGAAAATACAGATATATCCTCACGATACCTCTTGCCAACCAGTGGAAAATATTGCCATGCATTTTATATTATAAAAGGTTTTATTTTACAGCAGTGTTCATATGAGAAAGTGCATGTGACACCAAATGTGAGTGAGACAGGACAATAGGTAACTAAAGCAAAAGAAATTTAAAACATCCAATGTTATAGAGTTATAACTACACACACACACAAATAATTTCATGTATGTGAAAAACATTTGAAAACTTTAATAAACATGTAACACTTTACTACATTAAAGAAAATATGAAACACTAAATATGACTTGCATACTACATATTTCCTTCCTTCTTGACTTCAGGCCATCCCCAACTGAACTACATGCAAATATGACAGAAAACGCAACCTTTGAATAAATAGACAAAGTTTCATATGGTCTGGTGTTAGAGAACTCAACTTGCAAGCTGCAGGTTGTTAGTTACCTCACCCTTTCAGCAATGTGGGCAATATAATGTGATGGTCAAGTCACTCTTTATTAGTAAAGTATAGCCTAAGAATCTCTGGTGCCTTCCCTCTAGTCTACCACTTCAAAATTATGGATGGTTAGTGCAGATAGCCCACAAATTTCTTTGTGCAAAAATTCAACAACAATTACATAGTACAATCTGTTCTACCCATAGGGAGCAGGTTATGATGCTACACATTTTGAAATAATGTAAACAGCAGTATCTTTCAATAGCAGATCAGGTAGTATTTCAAGGTTATGGTCTTCCCTGTGCTTAAATGAGAATAACCAATTACATGGTCAGTGCTAGTTACTCTGGGTAAACCCAACTACCCGTGGAATAAGGAAAGTTGAATTTAAACAGTGGTAGATGATCTCAGCCTCTTCAATTGAACAGAATAGTGTCAATCCAATACAAATAACGGTTCGTCATATGAAACAAGCACATCGATTGTACTTTCGTATTTTGCATTGTGTCCAGTCTTATTATTTCATTCTCACAAAGTATTACATATCTTGTTGAACCTCCCATTATTTGTGGACCTACCCCATCATTCTAAGCAAATCAGTTTGATCTGAATATACCAAAAAGTGTGTAGGAAGGACAAAATTTTTATTCTCTAACATCAGGATATCTCTAGAGTTTTCTGCTGATGTACGTATTGTTCTTTACTTCTACTCTTGTGTTATTAAGGTTTTAAAGGCTTCATGTTATTGGAAATAGCCCAATGGTTTAAAGCTTTACACCTGGCATCCAGACAGTGATAAGTCAAAATGGATGACCAGAGCAGACATGTAACTGCAATCAGCACAACAGATGACTTGTATGAATTTCATATTGTGCCATTTGGCCTGTGTAATGCACCTACCATTTTCAAGAAGCTAATTTAGCTTACACTGAAGGCTGCAATGGAAGAAATGTCTGATATATCTTGATATTGTCTTGTTGGATGGTTACAGGTTTGAGTCCATGGCATGAGAACCTGAAAACGGTATTCCTCCGTCATGGTTCCAGAATGTAGAATTCTCGTATAGAACTAAAAAAAACTGACTTGCTATTTTTGTTCTTTGTTACAACTATTATTGACTACTTCTCTTAATC
>NW_013681502.1:0-1786 GCF_000517525.1 Limulus polyphemus | reverse complement strand
ATGGTTCCAGAATGTAGATTCTGTATGACAAAAAAAAAACTGCTTGCATTTTTGTCTTTGTCAAACATTTATTGACACTTCTCTTATCTCTTTTATGATATAAAGTTCAATGTTTAAGTGAATGATGCACTGCTGAAATGGTTGATGAACTTTAAAAATTCATAGGGTGTGATAATATACTAAATAATGGTGTAGGAATGTGATTTACTCAAAAAATATCTATCAGGCCTACAGCATGGACACGTTGATGGATTGTTTCGTGGAATGTTGTTGAATGTCCTGATCCTGAAAGACAAGTTTAGACTGAAGAACAAAGCACATAAGCTATAGCAGTTGTAAAAGTAGTGCAAGAATATGTGCTGGAATGGTTGTAATTTACCACCAAGCAGTCATTCTCAGCTTGTGCTACAGCTAACAGTTTCCAATGCTTTGAGGCACAATATTCTCCAGGCTTTACATAACATAAAGGCCGAATAGCACCAAAGTGTACCCTTCACTTGTACCCTTCAATCAACAGTAGTTCTATTAGTCACATTCGAGTTAAGATTTTCAGTGCTGCTGTAAACATTATATGGTGTTTGCCACCCAGAGAAAATACAAGAAAATTATTGTTTCTTCCCTGCAGAGAACAGCTCTTGATAGTAATGATCTAATGCCTGAGACAGAACAAGGATACCTGTATATACTCAAGGCCATTGACTGCTACACAAAGTGGGCCAAGACTTATCCATTGGTTATTACATCAACAAAGTTGATGGCTGATGTGTTGATGAAGTTCACAGAGCATATAAGGTTATCCAAATGAATCAGGAAGCTAATTTTAATAGCCAACTGTTCTCCAAGATGTGTAAAGTGTGGGGTGTGACGAAGACGTGCACTTCAACTTATTACCACTTAGTCTGATGTTTTAATAGAGTTGGTAGTACAGACTGTCAAGCATATGCTTCATAAGTTTGTTAATTCTGACCAAACCCACTGAGAATAACATTTACTTTGTGTTATAAACACATCATATGTTTATGCTTTCAAAGTTTTTAAGTGATATTCACTGTGCAATGTATGCACTACATTGTACGATTTCCACTTGATTGTCAAGAAGTTAGGATGGCTGATGTTTGTAAATGGAATGCCACGTGTATCGACAATTTGCTGAACTGGAGATAATTGCTAGAAGCATATCTGTGAGACAGGATGGTTTGTTGATAATAAGAGCAGCTGATTCAATGGAGCTTTGCTACACTTATTTTCTGTGCTGTGTTATTGAGTAGGGTTTTAATATATGAAGTATCTGTAGGATAGCAGATGGCAACTGCTCGATAAACATGGTTTAGAACCACTGGTGCCAGTAGATGTAATTCCTAGTACATCCTGCCCCCCAGTGGCATAGCGGTATGTCTTCGGATTTACAACGCTAGAAACCGGGTTTCGATACCCATGGTGGGCAGAGCACAGATAGCCCATTGTGTAGCTTTGTGCTTAATTACAAACAAAACAAGCGATCCTAGTACATCCAAAGTTTACAACTGAAGAAGTTTGAAAATACTGTTGAAATGGCATTGCAGCTTTTATTTTCTGAGCTGCTAAGTTATTTTGCCAAATCAAGGTGTCTGAACCATTTTGTGAAAATCACTCATCTGATCAGACAAAGTGGCAAAAACCTATGAAGAATACCCCAGGGTCATTACTAGACCTACACCAGCACATCTACAAAGCATATAACTTATCCACGTGCAATGAGGGACTTATGTTTCCTTCGAGTGTATATTGATATATACTGCAGTAACAA
>NW_013681501.1:2755-4170 GCF_000517525.1 Limulus polyphemus | reverse complement strand
GATAAAACGATTCAGGTGTATCCATCCCTAATGTAAAATCGCTCACCAAAAGGAGGACAACCAGTCAGTAACACCTGCCGTCTTTATGACTAATACTAAATAAATAGCGGGATTGACTTTTCACTCGAACCTTGGGCCTTCTGTTTCGACAAGTAATTGACGATAGATGCTGATGACTAACTACCTTCTTACTGGTCTATCAGTTCAGAATTAGGGACGGGGCTATGCGTCTTTAGCCCTTTGTATAGCTATTCCGGATGAGCTTCTAAAACAAACTTAATATACTTGATACACTTATGGCCCGGCATGGCTAGGTGGTTAGGGCGCTCGACTCGCAATCTGAGGGGCACGGGCCGTTGTACATTTTAAAGATAGGTTTGGAATAAGACGTTGCAATATAGATTTTAAGAGTGCGAGTTTATGTTAAGTGTGCAATACGTAACTATAATAAACAAGCAAAAACACACAAGGTAATATCAAAGTCAAAAAATGTATTACTTCATCCAAATTATTCCCCGTAGAGTGATACAAATAAACTATGTTTTTATATGTCAAATGGAATAGAACCTTTCATAAAGAAACAAAAAATGAGATTTGCGATGCATTTATTGCGAGTGATTCAACTGAAATTGAATCAAGACAAAAAAAAACAGCCTTGTTAACTTTGACAGGTCTAGTACGAAAGAGCGAAATACAATTTTGCATTAAGAAGTCTATTTATTATCTTTAGCTGTAATTTATTAGTATTTGTTTCAACAAATCTCCCCTCCTAGTAAGTTTGGCTAACGTTAATAAAAACAAGTTATTTGTATTCCTTCAGCTGGAAACGTTATTGTCAGTAACACCGTCTTCTGGGAAATATAGCTGTCTTTAAATTATATGGAATCCTTATCTGTCAAATTGATAGTAAGTTGAAACTAGATGCATTCATATATATAAAGCTAGAGATAAACTTCTGAACAGAAAGTGAGACGACAATTTTTTTTGCAGGTTTAGTTACAGTTACTTTGATAGTAAGTTGAAACTAGATGCATTCATATATATAAAGCTAGAGATAAACTTCTGAACAGAAAGTGAGACGACAATTTTTTTTGCAGGTTTAGTTACAGTTACTTTAATAATGTCATTACACTCCAATCTTCTCTACACTGTTTCAATTTCCTGTATTTGTCAGTATGTTTGAAATGTATAGTGGAAGACATATTCTAATTATGAATAAGTTGGAAAGTAATATTGTAAAACTGTGTCCATCTACCTCAAGCCACCGAATATTTTGATAAGATGTGTATTTTGTTTTTGTTTTTTTGTGAATTTCGTGCAAAGCTACACGAGGGCTATCTGCGCTAGCCGTCCCTAATTTAACAGTGTAAGACTAGAGGGAAGGAAGCTAGTCATCACCACCCACCGCCAACTCT
>NW_013681501.1:0-2200 GCF_000517525.1 Limulus polyphemus | reverse complement strand
TTTTACCAACGAATAGTGGGATTAACCGTCACATTATAACGCCCCCACGTCTGAAAGGGGCGAGCATGTTTGGTGGGACGGGGATTCGAATCTTCGCAGATAGCTCTCGTGTATCTTTGCACGAAATTCACAACAAACAAATAAACAAAATGTACAACTGTATTTTCGAGTTCTTAAAGAAGAGTAACTTGTATATAAGGCATAATAACCGAATAATAACCGATGTGGTCCATGTAGACCACTTCGTCTTTTGAAACAATTTTTTCTAAACTGTTCATGCATCAAATTATTTGCGGTTTGTTTCGTATAAGATATACAGTGGGCTATCTGGACTGTGCTCATCAGGGGTATCGAACCCAGAATTTTAGAGTTATAATCCCATACACTTACTGCCGAGCTACCATGAGCGGTTGCTTGCGGATGTATGGCTTCTTTGTTTAGATGGTCCCTAATAACATATAAGTTAACTCATATATCGCAACCACGATTTCAGAGCAGGGAACGTATTTTTGTGACAACGGGGCGCGAACCTTGATCTCTCATATTTACAGTCCGGGCACCCTAACCATTATGCCTAGCCGGGCTCAATTATAAAAAGATGCCACTGGTTCAAGGTAGTATCACATTATGTGTTTCAAGGCAACTACTGTATTTATATTCATGGCAATTGCTGATTTGTTTATTGAACATTATATGGTGAAAATCAATACGTATATACTTAATAATTACAAACTAGTGAAATTCTTGTTCCGAAAAACTGAGAATATTAGTTCAAAAACTGGTGACGTATATACTTAATAATTACAAACTAGTGAAATTCTTGTTCCGAAAAACTGAGAATATTAGTTCACAAACTGGTGACAAAATTACTGGTGACGTATGTACTTAATAATTACAAACTAGTGAAATTCTTGTTCCGAAAAACTGAGAATATTAGTTCACAAATTAGTGACAAAATTACTGGTGACGTATATACTTAATAATTACAAACTAGTGAAATTCTTGTTCCGAAAAACTGAGAACATTAGTTCACAAACTAGTGACAAAATTACTGATGACGTATATACTTAATAATTACAAACTAGTGAAATTCTTGTTCCGAAAAACTGAGAATGTTAGTTCACAAACTGGTGACAAAACTGGCATGCTCACTGGATGAAAAAATGTGCTAGACACTCTTGTGGTTAAAAAGTGTGCGTAGAAATAAGACTTCAATTGCAATCATACTTCTAATGGTACTTATAATTTGAAAGTATTTTATCTGTACGATTTCATAATTCTGTAAGGCTATAATGTAAAACTAGGGCTATAATGTAATACTTGATGTAATCTTGCTTCACACATCGATTATTAATGAAGATAGGATACAACTTTATAGGTTTTTCCGTTATAAAGTTTTTATTTTTGTAAAACATTACGTACGAGATATCTTTACGTTTTTATATTATCTATACTTAAAGCACTTATAGAGGGAGCCCCCAGTGCACAGCGATATGTCTGCACAGCGGATTTCGATACCCGTGGTGGGAAGAGCACAGATAGCCCTTTGTGTAGCTTTGTACTTAACTGCAAACAAACAAATTAATTATAGAGGGACATGACAAATACATTTAAAGTGAACAAAAGTAGTGGTAAAAATAAAAAAATTATGTATATATATGTGTGTGTGTGTGGTGTGGCTCAAGATTAAACTATACACGCCCATAGCAGAACTTAAGAAAAAAAAAGTTGAGCGTACGAATCCATAAACACCACACACCGAATACGTCTACACACATATAAAAAACTTTTTTTTTTCAATAAACCAAATTTAAAATATTTAAAAAATTCATTCAATTTTCAGCAAAGAATGAGGTTAGGACGAAATTATGTCGATATGTTTGTATAGGTAGTTTTGGAAATTAACTCGAAGATAAATTAATTGGAATATTAGGAACCATACAAAGCATACGGACGACAAAGAAAATATATTTTCTTCTTATATCGTTATATTTTTCACACGTTAAACGTATAGCCGATATAAAATTAATCTTTCTGTTTAAACTGTCCGCGAAATGAAAGTTGGGAGTACTTTCAAAATTAGTTTAAATATTTATCTTTTGATAAAGCAATACATTTGAAGGATTTTACTAGAGTACAAAATACATAAGTTTGTGTTTCCAAGTGGCGTTATCTAAAATTATATACGGTTTCACAGATA
>NW_013681500.1:2773-3639 GCF_000517525.1 Limulus polyphemus | reverse complement strand
CCATAATTTGCAACTTACAAAGTTACTAAATCACTTGTGAAACCACTTAGCACTATTTAAAGAAAGCTGTTTTTGGAAATACTGAATTGACAGCAAGGTGATCCGAGTGTTTCCCGCCATAACGCTTTCTATGTGCAAAACGTGCTTATGTTTGTTTGTTTATTACAAAAAAATATTATTACAAAAAATGGCGCAATAATCATTAATTGTCAATTTCGTCATCAAATACTACACCAAATTCAAAATAAATAGCACCATTAAATTTCTTGTAAAAACTGGTTATTATGAAGTTAGTTTGAAATTTGTAAGTTCACCGTTTGGTTTCCTATAGCGAACAAAATAAACAAATAAACAAACTTCCTTTTTTATTTATATAGATAAACTTGGACTTGACTATTGTTAACGTATTATTGTTCACTGCTCCATGTTTTATCAACTTGGATTTGGCTATTGTTAACGTATTATTGTTCATTACTCTATGTTTTATCAACTTGGATTTGGCTATTGTTAACGTACTATTGTTCATTACTCCATGTTTTATCAACTTGGATTTGGCTATTGTTAACGTATTATTGTTCACTACTCCATGTTTTATCAACTTGGATTTGGCTATTGTTAACTTATTATTGTTCACTACTCCATGTTTTATCAACTTGGATTTGGCTATTGTTAACGTATTATTGTTCACTGCTCCATGTTTTATCAACTTGGATTTGGCTATTGTTAACGTATTATTGTTCACTGCTCCATGTTTTATCAACTTGGATTTGGCTATTGTTAACGTATTATTGTTCATTACTCCATGTTTTATCAACTTGGATTTGGCTATTGTTAACGTATTATTGTTCATTACTCCATGTTTTATC
>NW_013681500.1:0-2752 GCF_000517525.1 Limulus polyphemus | reverse complement strand
CACTACTCCATGTTTTATCAACTTGGATTTGGCTATTGTTAACGTATTATTGTTCACTACTCCATGTTTTATCAACTTGGATTTAGCTATTGTTAACGTATTATTGTTCAATACTCCATGTTTTATCAACTTGGATTTGGCTATTGTTAACGTATTATTGTTCACTACTCCATGTTTTATCAACTTGGATTTGGCTATTGTTAACGTATTATTGTTCACTACTTTATGCTTCGTTAACTTTGATTATAAAGTTGGTCTTGACGTTGATTTATTTAAGTAACATTTTAAGCATTTTCGCACAAAATTCTTAAGAAGAAATATACTACACAAGTAACTAAACTTTGAAACTTCTCTCTCGAGTGAATATTTTTCTTTTTGGAAAAGAAGTAGAAAAAATAACAACTAGCATCAAATTAATAAATTTTTATTGTATGTGGCTTAATACTATTTACTTATCATAGATGGCGATACTTGTATAAGGCATATATTCCCAGACTTTATTTCTGTGCTGTTGTTTTTAAATGTTGATAGCAATTCTAGATAGTGTGCTACTCCCTGCGTTCTGTTTACCACTAGAAATTAAACCCTGGATTTTAGCGTTGGATGTTCGCAGAGTTGGTCTTACCCACCAGTGAATGAGTAAACATGTTCATAGATGTATTATATTATCACTAAAGGCTGAAATCGATCAACGGTCATAGATGTATTATATTATCACTAAAGGCTGAAATCGATCAACGGTCATACATGTATTATATTATCACTAAAGGCTGAAATCGATCAACGGTCATACATGTATTATATTATCACTAAAGGCTGAAATCGATCAACGGTCATACATGTATTATATTATCACTAAAGGCTGAAATCGATCAACGGTCATACATGTATTATATTATCACTAAAGGCTGAAATCGATCAACGGTCATACATGTATTATATTATCACTAAAGGCTGAAATCGATCAACGGTCATACATGTATTATATTATCACTAAAGGCTGAAATCGATCAACGGCCGATTTGTTTGACTCACTACCTGTTGGTATAAAAATGTTCATTAAACAATGCGATTTCATCAAAAATTTAATCCTTTCGCCGATTTTTGACTTTGGTTCTACAATATTTAAGTTTATATACATAATCTCAATTTGAAAAAGTTATTTCTTTAATTCATATCAAAACGAATTACAAATGACTGATGCATAATGAGTAAAAAAATTGATGAAAATTTAAGCTCACCAAATAATATGCCTCACAACAAAACAGTCGTAACCCAGCCGACTCGGTGAGACATGGTATTGTTCGAAAAGTCTCGTCGGCACTGGATATAGCACATATAGCGTGCTTGGCCCAATACTAGTACATTTTCTTTAGTTTCACTCATTAGTTTTATAATATATATGACACAGTTCGTGAAAGTATATTTATATATATGTATGTGCATATATATACATTGTATATGCTGTATAGTAGAAAATATATACCTAGAGGATCTCTAGCTAATATAACGAATTTGAAAATTTGTTTTAATGACAGTATTTAACTTTTGTTAACATTTCTTTACATTATTAGCATTGAAAATTTATCTGAACTCTTTCCTTTCGCAATTACACTAAAATTCATATGTTAGGTGCTATTAAAGACTCATCTTCACATGAGTTTAACTTTCAAATGAAAATTTAAAAAAAGAGAGAGAGGGAAAATGAAAAAAGCACACTTGTTTGAACGAAAATGTACAAACAAATTAATTAATGACTAGGCTTTGTGGTATAATTTGAAGTTACACCTGTCCATATGTATGTATGCTCAAGGAACAATTATTGAAAAATTTAATGACTTGGCTGAGATTGAATACTTATTTTCTATTATTCTCAGTGCTTTAGTTGAAGTGGAACGAAGCGGAACGCCTTTCCGGTTGTTAACTTTTCTTTTTTTTTTATCAACTCGTGCCTGTTGTTAGACTATTGAAGATGATTTGTGTATCATGGGACTGTTCTTCGCAAATTGGATATCAAACCTGACCGTTTCACTTGTTAGGCCCGGCATGGCCAGGTGGTTAGTGTGCTTGACTCGCAATCTGAGGGTCGCGGGTTCAAATCTCCGTTCCACCAAACATGCCAGCCCTTTCAGACGCGGGGGCGTCATAATGTGACGGTCAGTCCCACTATTTGTTGGTAAATGAGTACCCGAAGAGTTGGCGGTGGGCGATGATGACTAGCTGATGACCAGTTAGGGACGGCGGGAGCCCTCGTGTAGTTTGCGTGAAATTCAAACCAAAATCCATTTGTTAATTTTTTACGACCCAAACACTGTTAATTCCTGAATCATATCTTTAACTTATATATCTATCTGAAGTTCCAACTTGATTCAAGGTATTTAAATCTGACGGGATTGATTTGGTTGTTTAGTTGTTATTAAGCACAAAACTACACAATAGCATATCTGTGGTCTGCCCACCACGGGTACAGAAACTCGATTTTGAACGTCGTAAGCCTACAGTTTTATGACTGAGTCACTGGAGGTGGAGGGTGGGAGTATGTGGTTCCAGATTGTTCAATATATATCATCAAGTGTGCGATATGCTTGTTGTACAGAATGAAATCCAATTCCAAAGAAATATAAAATATAATAATAATCTAAATCTTGGTGTGGATTAGCATGAAACGTCAAATATCTTACATGTTAGGGTGCTACATGGTAGCTAGTGCTGAACTATGGTTTTAATGTCAAATATCTCACATGTTAGAGTG
>NW_013681499.1:0-2883 GCF_000517525.1 Limulus polyphemus | reverse complement strand
GCAGATCTTATGCATGTCCAACTGAGGATATGTTGCAGGATACTCTAAAATTAGAGTATGAGCGAGGGCTGTATAGTAATGCAGCTAGGCAACATGTAAATGAAGCAAATAATGCTCAAGCAACATTGTTAGATCTAATTGAAGTAGCTACATGAGAAGAACTGCGAGAAAAGCAGCTATTTAAGCCCAAATATTCGGCTATAAATACGGTTAATAACTTAAGCAAGGCTAATCCGTCGGATACGCATACGCATAATAAGTCCGATAGCTTCCAGTGTTACAACTGTGGAAAAATTGGACACATGGCTAAAAATTGCTTCAAGAAATCAAAAAGAAACGAGCAGACAGTGTGCTATAACTGTGGCATTACAGGTCACATGGCATGTGACTGTTGACGCCCAAGAAAAGTTGAAAATGGAAAAGCCCCAAAGGCTGGAACCTACGGAAGAAGGTTTACTAATAGTAAATCTACCTTCTCTAAAGGTCCAAAAAACGTAATCCCCGCCGGGATTACAGAGCGAAAGTAAAGGTAGTTCCAGCAGTATGGGATAAACAATCGGGTATTCATACTATTAATGAAGTATCACCAGTAGTTCAAGTAGAAATAGAAAGTATAGCATGTCAGTTATTGGTTGATATGGGTGCTTGATCATCTCTACTAAGTTCTGAACTAGTAGATAGAAATCCGACATTGTTAGATAATGCTTGGAAAGAAGTTTCCAGAAGTATTTTAACGTCTATAACAGGACACCCTTTTAAGACATTAGGTAGATATAATATGCAAGTAAAAGTAGGAAACTTAGAGCTAAGTCGTTCGTTTTACATCTGTAAGCAGATAGACTTAGACACAGATGGTATTATAGGGCAAGATTTCTTAAGAACTTACGACACTGAAATATCTCTTACCCAAAGTAAGCTACGCATAGAAACAGTGGTCTTAAGTTTTGAAGGTTGTGAACCTTCAAACTTATGTGCGACAGTTACGACACATGATACCTTCCTGCTGACAAACAGCCAGATGCCTAACGCTTGTACTAGCAAGGCTAAGGATCAACCGTCCCAGAACGACAGCACTGACTTCTTAAAGTGTAGTGACACACGACTGAGTCGGAGAAGTAAGAATAAGAAGTGTCCTAAAGAAAGTTCAAAAAGAAAGCCAGAGAATAGGACTACACAGAAAAACGTTAAACCTAGCAGAAGTCATAAAGATAAGGTGAGTGATAGTAAAGTAAAACAGAATAAGTTAGTGAATAAACATAAACTTACAAAACAGGAAAATAATAATTCAAACCCCTCAGATGACTCTACACTTATGCCTAACATAAGCAACAGAGCATCCCAACAGGAGTGTTTGAAAGAACGAGTTCCTGTCAGGTTAGTTAAAATAACTGAAGTACCTGCGAGAAATCAATTCATAATCGAAGCTAAAGTAAATGACTTTAAGTTTAACGAAGAAGTGTTAGTCGAGCCTATAGAAATAGAAGAAGCAGGTGTTTACATCGCTGCTAGTGTTAGTAAAGTGTCTAAAAGAGACACAGTACCTATAAAAGTTTTAAATAAAAATAAAGAAAAAGTAATACTACCTAAGAACATAGTAGTAGGTAAGGCTAGCAGTCACAGCTAACTGTTCTCTATAGGACAACATCACGCTAATAATGTTAGTAAACGAACACAATCAAGTAAGATAGACTGGGATTCTATCTTAGGGAAAATAGAACGAAAACATAAGCAAAGTTTGATACATCTGTTAGAAGAATATCGAGATATATTTGTAGGAGAAAACGACCCTAACGGCTGTACAAACAAAGTAAAACATAAGATAGTGTTAAACAATAATAAACCTATAGCACAGAGACTTTATAGAGTACCCGAAAAACACCGGGTTGAATTAAAAGAATGTGTAAAAGAAATGCTTGAACAAGGTGTAATAGAGGACAGTAGTAGTCCCTATGCATCTCCAGTTGTATTAGTTCCTAAAAAGGACGGAAAATTAAGGTTCTGTGTGGATTTTCGTAAAGTAAACGGAGTAACAGTCAAAGACGTTTACCCATTACCGAATATCCAAGAAACTCTAGATAGGTTAAGTAAAAGTAAATACTTTTCATCTATGGATTTACAAAGTGGTTATTGGCAAGTAGAAATAGAGGAAGAAGATAAAGATAAAACCGCTTACGTATTACCTTCAGGTAAATACCAGTTTAACAGAATGCCTTTCGGCTTATGCAATGCCCCTTCAACATTTCAGAGATTAATGGATGTTGTATTATCAGGCTTGCAAGATTCCGAATGTTTCTGTTACTTAGATGATGTTATAGTGTTCGCTGCAAGTTTTGAAGAACACTTAGAAAGGTTGAGGCATGTATTCGATAGATTAAGAAAAGCAAACTTAAAGCTTAAACCAAGTAAATGCCAGTTTTGAAAAATGAAGTAGAATACTTGGGTCATATAGTAACCACAGACGGTGTTAAACCCGACCCTAAAAAGTTAGAAGTTTGTAGAAATTATCCAGTACCTAAATCCGTAAAAGATATTCGTGCCTTTCTAGGATTTGTAGGATTCTATAGAAGATTTATACCACATTTTGCTGTATTGGCAAAACCCCTAACTGAGTTAACTAAGAAAGAAACAAAATTTCAGTGGACAGATAAAAGACAGGAAGCATTCGAAAAACTGAGAGAGGCTTTATTAAAAGCACCAATATTAAGCTACCCAGACTTTAGTAAAGAATTTATATTAAGCACAGATGCTTCAGGTTTCGCTATAGGTGCAGTATTATCACAGTTGGATGAAAATGGTAAGGAACACCCTATAGCTTATCAAAGTAGCCAGTTAGGAAAAGCTGAAATAAACTACTCAGTTACAGAACAAGATTGCTTGGCTGTA
>NW_013681498.1:5478-6525 GCF_000517525.1 Limulus polyphemus | reverse complement strand
ACAACACAAGATACTTGACACTACGATCTTACAACACAAGACACTGGACACTCCAACCTTACAACACAAGATACTTGACACTACGATCTTACAACACAAGACACTGGACACTCCAACCTTACAACACAAGATACTTGACATTCCAACCTTACAACACAAGACACTGGACACTCCAACTTTACAACACAAGATACTTGACACTCCAACCTTACAACACAAGATACTTGACACTACGATCTTACAACACAAGATACTGGACACTCCAACCTTACAACACAAGATATTTGACACTACGATCTTACAACACAAGATACTGGACACTCCAACCTTACAACACAAGATACTTGACACTACGATCTTACAATGCTGTCATTTTCCTATAAGTTTACTCCAACAGTTGACACATGCGAGTCCCTAGTGTTACATATGGTGTTATCGTCAGAAGAACCCGTTTAACAACACCAAAAATATAATAATGCAAACATAGAAATAATTCGATGACGAGGAACCCACTTTGAGACTAATAATGGCTGAAGACGGCTTGAATGGGTAATGAAGAAAAACTTTAATATACGTTTAATATAACAGCAAATGTACAACGTTTCGACAAGGTTTTGTCATCATCAGGTATAATTACCCATTCATTACCCATTCAAGCCGTCTCCAGCCATTATTAATCATAAAAATAGTTTCGTTTGAGTTTACTTTCAAGTGATAAGTGTTACAGCTTTTACAATAAGGAAGACTATTGTTTTAACACGTACGACATTTTCATTGGTAAGGAAGACTATTGTTTTAACACGTACGACATTTTCATTGGTAAGGAAGACTATTGTTTTAACACGTACGACATTTTCATTGGTAAGGAAGACTATTGTTTTAACACGTACGACATTTTTATGGTAGGGAAGACTATTGTTTAACATGTACGACATTTACATTGGTAAGGAAGACTATTGTTTTAACATGTACGACATTTACATTGGTAAGGAAGACTATTGTTTTAACATGTACGACATTTACATTGGTAAGGAAGACTATCGTTTT
>NW_013681498.1:3720-4503 GCF_000517525.1 Limulus polyphemus | reverse complement strand
TATTATTTTAACATGTACGACATTTTCATTGGTAAGGAAGACTATTGTTTTAACATGTACGACATTTTCATTGGTAAGGAAGACCTGTTTTAACATGTACGACATTTACATTGGTAAGGAAGACTATTGTTTTAACATGTACGACATTTACATTGGTAATGAAGACTATTGTTTTAACATGTACGACATTTTCATTGGTAAGAAAGACCTGTTTTAACATGTACGACATTTACATTGGTAATGAAGACTATTGTTTTAACATGTACGACATTTTCATTGGTAAGGAAGACCTGTTTTAACATGTACGACATTTTCATTGGTAAGGAAGACCTGTTTTAACATGTACGACATTTTCATTGGTGGTACGATCATTCTTAACTACAACTCGGATTTAATGACAAATAAAGTTTTTGTATTGAAACCAATATTCAACAATAAACAACGTAATTGGATTAGAGAATCGATAGTGATTACTGATACACGTGAAAATAGCGATACGGCTTAATTAGTTATTTGTGGCCGAACAGAAAAAAAAACACAAAATATCTGACGAATTTGTATGTGTGGAAGATGTTAGGATACGATTAAAATTATATGGTGATATATATATATATATACAGACGTAACTGTTGATTGTCGGATCGTATAAATTTGTTAATAAAGCTTCTCTGATGTTTCTTCTGTTAATAGTAGGTTCATGTTTTAGTACTGTGACATTCTGTTCACAAGAACTGTTGTTCTTGTTCATGTGTTCATCGACTTGGGAAGGGGTTTCTAGCGTTC
>NW_013681498.1:2388-2790 GCF_000517525.1 Limulus polyphemus | reverse complement strand
GTTGAGTTAAGTGTGTAACAGTGAAGCGTTGAGTTAAGTGTGTAACAGTGAAGCGTTGAGTTAAGTGTGTAACAGTGAAGCGTTGAGTTAAGTGTGTAACAGTGAAGTGTTGAGTTAAGTGTGTAACAGTGAAGCGTTGAGTTAAGTGAGGAACAGTGAAGCGTTGAGTTAAGTGTGTAACAGTGAAGCGTTGAGTTAAGTGTGTAACAGTGAAGCGTTGAGTTAAGTGTGTAACAGTGAAGCGTTGAGTTAAGTGTGTAACAGTGAAGCGGTTGAGTTAAGTGTGTAACAGTGAAGCGTTGAGTTAAGTGAGGAACAGTGAAGCGTTGAGTTAAGTGTGTAACAGTGAAGCGTTGAGTTAAGTGTGTAACAGTGAAGCGTTGAGTTAAGTGTGTAACAGTG
>NW_013681498.1:0-1388 GCF_000517525.1 Limulus polyphemus | reverse complement strand
GTGTGTAAGAGAGAAGCGTTGAGTTAAGTGTGTAACAGTGAAGCGTTGAGTTAAGTGTGTAACAGTGAAGCGTTGAGTTAAGTGTGTAACAGTGAAGCGTTGAGTTAAGTGTGTAACAGTGAAGCGTTGAGTTAAGTGTGTAACAGTGAAGCGTTGAGTTAAGTGTGTAACAGTGAAGCGTTGAGTTAAACGTGTAACAGTGAAGCGTTGAGTTAAGTGTGTAACAGTGAAGCGTTGAGTTAAGTGTTTAACTTCGTCATCGATGTTTTCTGTACTGTATGCTAAATTTAGAAGGCTTTTTAAGAGTGCCTAGCTTCTGATCGATTACATGATTAAAAACCAGTTTGTGTCATTTCCGTTTCATGAATTTTACTGGTGAATCCTTGTGGGATTCGTTTAATGTTAACATTTAAAAACATTATTGTGTATTTATTTTTATTTTCAACTGTAACTGGTATATGTTGTTTATGTGTTGATGGACTTTTAATTTGTCCACCTTCACAAGAACGCCATCTACCGAGATATTCCTAATCTTATTCAAATATACAAATTCATCTACTTTATTGTATTTTTTCTTCTGTTCATCAATAAATAATCTGTCAATTGACGCCATTTGATATCCATCGATAACCACTATCGATATTCTAACTTAAATACATTGTTAGATTGTTGGCTACAAATACAAAAATCTTATTTAACGTTAAAACGTAAAGTACTTGAGAATGATCGTGCTGGCGATCGAAACGTGTTTTAAAATATTGTTCCTTACTTTAAAGGTTGTAAAACAAGAAATAAACAAACACACACACACACAAACATAACTAGCGAAAAGAAAAAATGTGTTTAGAAATAATTAAGGCCTGTTGGGTGCTCGACTTTTAATCTCTGGGTTGCCCTTTCAACCGTTGGGATGTTTTAATGTGACAGTTAATCCCACTATTCGTTGGTGTAAAAAGTAGACCAAGAATTAGCTGCGAGTGTTGATGACTAGATCCCTTCCCTCTAGTCCATCACCTCTAAATTAGGGAGGGTTAGAACAAAAACAAACTAGTAATAAGTAGACAAAGCAATATATATGTTAACAACAATGGACAATATGTTTGATAACATGCAGAAACATTGTGCATAATTTCGCACCAACTGACACAGTATTGTGTGTAGTGATAAATAATAAACAAAAACGTGTCAGAAGACCAACTGACACGATAATGTGTGTAGTGATAAATAATAAACAAAACGTGTCAGAAGACCAACTGACACGATAATGTATGTAGTGATAAATAATAAACAAAAACGTGTCAGAAGACCAACTGACACGATAATGTGTGTAGTGATAAATAATAAACAAAACGTGTCAGAAGACCAACTGACACGATAATGGGTGTAGT
>NW_013681497.1:2681-4281 GCF_000517525.1 Limulus polyphemus | reverse complement strand
AGGTTGATGTCCCTGTGCAGTATGAGGCACTATATTAGTAACTTTATTACCGAGGTTGATGTCCCTGTGCAGTATGAGGCACTGTATTGGTAACTTTCTTACAGAGGTTGATGTCCCTGTGGAATATTAGGCACTGTATTGGTAACTTTATTACCGAGATTGATGTCTCTGTGGAATATTAAGCACTGTATTGGTAACTCTATTACCGAGGTTGATACCCATAAGCTTATGATTGCTCGATAAAAAGTCTACTCATCAAAATTCCATTGGGCAGTGTGTGGTCTAATGGTCAATACGCCGTGACAGTGAACATTAAGACCCATTGTTCGCCTCCTATTGGAGGAAAACTCACTATGCCCTTTGGGGCAGTAATATATTATAATTATTAATTTTGAACATTTAAACTGTAGAGTACTCATAAAGGTTCTGTTAGGCTTAGAAACATTAGTATAGGAAGAACTTAAAACAATATTTTTTTAAACAGGATGAATTTGATATTTCTTTAGCTGTTTTTTAAATCAGGGAGTTAATTGTTAAGCAGGATGAATTTGATATTTCTTTAGCTGTTTTTTAAATCAGGGAGTTAATTGTTAAGCAGGATGAATTTGATATTTCTTTAGCTGTTTTTTAAATCAGGGAGTTAATTGTTAAGCAGGATGAATTTGATATTTCTTTAGCTGTTTTTTAAATCAGGAATGTATTGTTAAGCAGGATGAATTTGATATTTCTTTAGCTGTTTTTTAAATCAGGAATGTATTGTTAAGCAGGATGAATTTGATATTTGTTTAGCTGTTTTTTAAATCAGGAAGTTAATTGTTAAACAGATTAGTTTGGCTCTGTGAGGTCTTTTTCTTATCAAACATCTCAATAGGTAAGAAACACCCAAACCCACAAAAATGCCCTGCTAATTATCTGAGACTTAGTTTCCCCTGGTGGTGGAACAGTAGGTTTAATTCCCTTCAGTGAAAAGAGCCCAGTATGGCTATTGGGCTTAGAAACGAACAAACTTATTAAACGTTCTTATTTTACAGTAAGAAGCAAACGTCATGCAAAGTTAGCAAAAGTTTAATAGCATCTCACAAGTATTTCTTTACGAAATAATTCAACTATCCGTGTTGTTTTTAGATTCTTAAAGCACCATCGAGCGTTGCTGTAAAGTTTTTACTTCCTCTCGTTGCTAATTTAAGAAGGTGACCTTTAGCATCCGATCAAGTAATCTAGTGCTATTTTCTAAAAGACAAAACCTGCAGAAAGTGCTTTTGGCACGTGGGCGGGTCACGTGTGCAAGTAATTTGTCATGCTTTTACCAGGCATGATTAGGTTTCCCTCTCATGGAAAGCCTTATCAGTTCATAATTTCCTTCAGTGCCGCACGGCTAAGTTCGTTATCGAACCAAAAGGATGAGTAGGGACCTTACTACAGAGATGAATTATCTTCCATTTCCTTTTCATCCTTCCTTTCCAAAATTAATCATACCACGAATAAGACTGTTTTCTCGTTTATTGCTAAGCAAAAAGCTACACAGTGGGCTACCTGTGTTCTGCTTACCGTGGGTATCGAAACTCAATTTTTATCGTTATAAGGACACAGACTTAACGCT
>NW_013681497.1:0-2022 GCF_000517525.1 Limulus polyphemus | reverse complement strand
ACTTTAGTGACTGGTATTTTAAACTAACGTATAGTTAGTGTTCAGGAAGTAGTTTATGGGTTAAAGGTACTTTAGTGACTGGTATTTTAAACTAACGTATAGTTAGTGTTCAGGAAGTAGTTTATGGGTTAAAGGTACTTCTGTGACTGGTATTTTAAACTAACGTATAGTTAGTGTTCAGGAAGTAGTTTATCGGTTAAAGATATTTCAGTGACTGGTATTTTAAACTGACGTATAGTTAGTGTTCAGGAAGTAGTTTATGGGTTAAAGATACTTCAGTGACTGGTATTTTTAAACTAACGTATAGTAAGTGTTCAGGAAGTAGTTTATCGGTTAAAGATACTTCAGTGAGTGGTATTTTAAACTAACGTATAGTTAGTGTTCAGGAAGTAGTTTATAGGTTAAAGATATTTCAGTGAGTGGTATTTTAAACTAACGTATAGTTAGTGTTCAGGAAGTAGTTTATAGGTTAAAGATACTTCAGTGAGTGGTATTTTAATCTAACGTATAGTTAGTGTTCAGGAAGTAGTTTATGAGTTAAAGATATTTCAGTGACTGGTATTTTAAACTAACGTATAGTTAGTGTTCAGGAAGTAGTTTATAGGTTAAAGATATTTCAGTGACTGGTATTTTAAACTTACGTATAGTTAGTGTTCAGGAAGTAGTTTATGAGTTAAAGATATTTCAGTGACTGGTATTTTAAACTAACGTATAGTTAGTGTTCAGGAAGTAGTTTATGAGTTAAAGATATTTCAGTGACTGGTATTTTAAACTAAGGTATTGTTAGTGTTCAGGAAGTAGATTTAGACTAGGTAGTGTTATAGTCATACGTTTTGCCATTCATTATTATTAAATGTCACTTATTGTTTCGTTCTGAATGTATCTCTATGCACCCTACGTTCTATTGTTTCGCTGAATGGGAGACGAACTGTGAATTTGTATGTATGGAAGCGAACAACGTGTGAAACTTGAACATGGAAGGCTTCTCTCCATACCGTGTATATATAATATATAATAGACATCGTTCTATACGTGTATAAGTCCTACAGATTATTTTCAGATAATAAAACAATATTTGAAAGGAATAAATGTTATGGTTTAACAGAAGGCAGGTTTCAACGAAGGCTGTTCTTTATATAGTCTTAGATAACATCACCATATATATAAGTTCTATAATACTCTTATGATCGATCACATAATATTCTCATCATTCCTTGATAACGTAGTGTTTCAATCTGGAATCTGTGCCTAACTTTCTCCTCAATAGCACTAACCGCCAACTGTTCGGCTAGTGTTTTCTAAACGAATTGTGAAGCGCGTTTTTGCAACAGTGGGCCCTAGAATCATGAATGCTTCGATTCTCATTTCGAGCATGAAGAGACCGTGTCTAGAGCCTTACTGTGTGTATGTGGAACATTTAGAACTGAATAGATAACAGTTCGTTTACTAATATTTAAATATCAATTACAACCTCCTTCGTGTTTATAAACTTACACCTCGTATCGAGCCTTTATATTGCAGGAAGAGAACTGTTATCCTATATTTACACCTTGAAGTGTGAAGTTTTTCCCTGCCATCAGTATAGAGTGTGTTTATCCACAAATAAAGTTTCAATGTGTTACAAGCACGACAAGTCTCCATATATATAATAATGATGTATCATTGATGCATTAACATGATTCTTCCTACAGTTTAAAAATCGTGGTTATTTAGTTTATTAACATCACTAATCTCCACATTTATAAGAAGCATTTATTTTTACAGTATAAATTTTAAAGAATCCTGGTTCTATAATATATTAGTATTATTACATCTACAGTTTAAAGAATCATGGTTCTATAATCTATTAGTATTATTACATCTACAGTTTAAAGAATCCTGGTTGTATAATCTATAAGTATTATTACATCTACAGTTTAAAGAATCCTGGTTCTATAATCTATTAGTATTATTACATCTACAGTTTAAAGAATCCTGGTTCTATAATCTATCAGTATTATTACATCTACAGCTTAAAGAATC
>NW_013681496.1:2350-4402 GCF_000517525.1 Limulus polyphemus | reverse complement strand
TATAGAACAGTCATTGTTAAACCTGAAAATACGTAGAACAATGATTGTTAAACCTTAACACGTTATAGAACAGTGACTGTTAAACCTGAAAATACGTAGAACAATGATTGTTAAACCTTAACACGTTATAGAACAGTGATTGTTAAACCTGAAAATACGTAGAACAATGATTGTTAAACCTTAACACGTTATAGAACAGTGATTGTTAAGCACATGATAACATGTGAAACACACTACATCTACTGGGAACTAGTGGTGAAAGTGTTATACATATGTATGTTTTATCACTGAATAACGGCTGTTAAGCACATGATAACATGTGAAACACACTACATCTACTGGGAACTAGTAGTGAAAGTGTAATACATACGTACGTTTTATCACTTTTCATGAATAACGACCGCTATATCCAGTGCCAACGAGACTTTTCGCTCAACACCAAGGCAAGTGAACCTGGTTGATTTACGACATACCTAGTAATGGTGTAGGTGTTATATGTACACATATATATATATATATATATACGTTGATATAGCTTTGCTTGCTTAAGAGCAAAGCCACGTTGGGCTACCTGCTATGTTCGCCACGGAGAATCGAACCCCGGATTTGGCGTTGTAAGTCCGTTAATTTACAGCTGTCCCACCGGGCAACATGCTGATCTAGGCTTCGATTATGCAGTTATATGTGTGTTATGCTAAAAATTCTGAGGCCGATTAACCGCGTCAATCTCGAAGCTTTGATTAAATACTATCAAGTAATGAACGGAAATAAAGATGACGAAATGTACTTACCTCAAGTGTGTTCGTTGATGGAAAGTGTTCATCTGTATCTGGGAACACGAAGTCTTCATTAGCAAAGCACAAATCTAAAACGACAGCCAAAAGGATAAAGAAACTCAGCAGGGACATATTTACGTTTCGATAAGAACTGACCTTCCAACCTGTTGTACCTGCTTATGTTTTTAAATCATGTCCTCATTTCGTTTTCATCTCCTTAAACAGGCACACTCAACGCGTCCTTTGAACCAATCAGAGTTTGATGTTGGGCGTTTCCTCATCATGTGATGCACGAAGTTTAGTTTATTTCGAAGAACAGAACATGACAAGGAAATAGGCTTTCCCTGAAACTTCAAAAGTTTTGTTTCTACTCGGGAAATGGGATGGTTCACTGTCTAGTTAATTATTTTTAACGTTATACACGGACCTACGTTATAAACTGAAGCTTTTAACTGTATAATGTAACTACAAAATTCTTACTAACATACGTCACATGTTACCCACATAATAAAATCCACAGAAAATACGAAGCCTTTTTTTCTATTTCTTTATATACAAACAAGCAACTCTACAGAATTTATATATATAGACAACGCTAATGACTTTCTCTCTCTTTAACATATATGTGTATATGTAGACCTACAATAATGTTCACCTTCCCTCTCGTTATATGTATAATTTGAGGTTGAACAATGACTGTCCGCCCATTTTGAGGTTTAACAATGACTGTCCTGCCTAGTTTCAGATTTAACAATGACTTGTCCTGCCCAGTTTCAGGTTTAACAATAACTGTTTTGTCCAGTTTTAGGTTTAACAATGACTGTTTTGCCCAGTTTCAGGTTTAACAATCACTGTTCTATAACGTGTTAAGGTTTAACAATCACTGTTCTATAACGTGTTAAGGTTTAACAGCCGTTATTCAGTGATAAAACATACATATGTATAACACTTTCACCACTAGTTCCCAGTAGATGTAGTGTGTTCCACATGTTATCATGTGCTTAACAGCCGTTATTCAGTGATAAAACATACATATGTATAACACTTTCACCACTAGTTCCCAGTAGATGTAGTGTGTTCCACATGTTATCATGTGCTTAACAGCCGTTATTCAGTGATAAAACATACATATGTATAACACTTTCACCACTAGTTCCCAGTAGATGTAGTGTGTTCCACATGTTATCATGTGCTTAACAGCGCAACAGCCGTTATTCAGTGATAAAACATACATATGTATAACACTTTCACCACTAGTTCCCAGTAGATGTAGTGT
>NW_013681496.1:0-1571 GCF_000517525.1 Limulus polyphemus | reverse complement strand
TTTGCTGTCATGTTAAACTTATATTAAAGTTTTTCTTCATTACCCATTTAAGCCGTCTCCAGCCATTATTAATCATTGTTCTATGTTGTTTCAGGTTTAACAATCATTGTTCTATGTATTTTCAAGTTTAACAATCATTGTTCTATGTTGTTTCAGGTTTAACAATCATTGTTCTATGTTGTTTCAGGTTTAACAATCATTGTTCTATGTATTTTCAGGTTTAACAATCATTGTTCTATGTTGTGTCAGGTTTAACATTCATTGTTCTATGTATTTCAAGTTTAACAATCATTGTTCTATCTTCTTGTAGGTTTAATTGAAATTTGTTCTCATAAATAAAAACTTTATAAACCAACTATGTAATTTCACACAATCTTTAAAGAAGGAATATTAAACCAGAAATTATGTTCAATGTTTGATAGGTCAGTATCTGAGGTGAAAACAAGTGATCAACACACGAGTAAGGTGACTTCTCACTGTAATTTTAATATGCACAAAAATGGATAAATTCTGATATATATATAAGAAAGAATAGGATTTTAAAGTTTTGTTTTTAAAACAAATACATTTTAGAGTGAGAGATGAAACCTTTAGCAGAAGTAAATAAGTGAATATAAAACCAAAATTGGTCCTCTACTCCATATACAACAAGTTCAAAATTAACTACAACATCAATTGTGTATCATATATAACAATAATGTAATACATTCTCATCTCCGACACTAAGCACACTGCTAGTTTAAGAGTAAATACATCTACCGATAACTGGTTGCAAGTTGAAGGCCTTAAGAACAAAATCTTTCAAGCTATTTCAAATGGAAATCTGTTTCTCACAGTATGCTCACAAGAATTCTCCATAACATTACTCACAGGAAAGACAAACAGATCTTTTTTTTCAGCTTCCTAGCCATATACACACACACACACATAAGAAGTCTGGTTCCTGCTGTTGGTATGACACGAACATTTATTATTACCTACAAAACAACTAAAAAGTGAGTGCCTGTTTCTTGTGACTTTCATTGCTCCAGCCAGGATGAGCCGGATGAATTTGGGTTTTTCATCTTGATGTTGAACTGTTTCAATGTGTTCTCCAACATACTTTGGTTACCAGAGAAATATGCAGATACAGCATTGTGAAACAGAAGTAGTTGTTTGTGCATGACTTTAACCTGAAAAATAGAAACTGGTGTACAATATCAACTGTGACCTTGGTAAATATACATATGTGTAATATCAACTGTGACCTTGGTAAATATACATATGTGTAATATCAACTGTGACCTTGGTAAATATACATCTGTACAATATCAACTGTGACCTTGGTAAATATACATCTGTACAATATCAACTGTGACCTTGTACAGATGTATATTTACCAATATCAACTGTGACCTTGGTAAATATACATCTGTACAATATCAACTGTGAATTTGGTAAATATACATCTGTACAATATCAACTGTGACCTTGGTAAATATACATCTGTACAATATCAACTGTGACCTTGGTAAATATACATCTGTACAATATCAACTGTGACCTAGGTAAATATACATCTGTACAATATC
>NW_013681495.1:2054-4587 GCF_000517525.1 Limulus polyphemus | reverse complement strand
AACAAATATATACAGTCATTAAGTTTGTCTGCTGTATAATATAGACGAGCCACGTGACAATCTCTATTTCCGAAGAGGAAATCGAAAATATTCAGACACCCTACTCCAACGACAATGGCTTCAATCGATGCCGCGAATGCGAATGAGTGTCAACTTCATACTAATCGTAACTCATGTCGATTTCATACTAATCGTAGCTCATGTCAACTTCATACTAATCGTACCTCATGGTCGACTTCATACTAATCGTAACTCATGTCGACTTCATACTAATCGTAGATCATGTCGACTTCATACTAATCGTAACTCGTGGTCGACTTCATATTAATCGTAACTCATGTCAACTTCATACTAATCGTAACTCGTGGTCGACTTCATATTAATCGTAACTCATGTCGAATTCATACTAATCGTAACTCATGGTCAACTTCATACTAATCGTAACTCATGTCGACTTCATACTAATCGTAACTCGTGGTCGACTTCATACTAATCGTAACTCATGTCGACTTCATACTAATCGTAACTCATGTCGACTTCATACTAATCGTAACTCATGGTCGACTTCATACTAATCGTAACTCATGTCAACTTCATACTAATCGTAACTAGGATTAGAATGAAGTCGACCACGAGTTACGATTAGTATGAAGTCGACATGAGCTACGATTAGTATGAAGTCGACATGAGTTACGATTAGTATGAAGTCGAACATGAATTACGATTAGTATGAAGTCGACATGAGCTATGATTAGTATGAAGTCGACATGAGTTACGATTAGTATGAAGTTGACATGAGTTACGATTAATATGAAGTCGACCACGAGTTACGATTAGTATGAAGTCGACTTGAGCTACGATTAGTATGAAGTTGACCATGAGTTACGATTAGTGTGAAGTTGACATGAGTTACGATTAGTATGAAGTCGACCATGAGTTACGATTAGTATGAAGTTGACCATGAGTTACGATTAGTATGAAGTCGACCATGAGGCCATTTCTAACTCAGCAACAAAACATATAATCATGTCAAGAAATGAGACCTAACAGACTACATTTCCTTCAAAGATAATATAAAATTTCAGAAACCCGGTAACGATGGCAATGCCGAGTGTTGATGCAGAGACTCTGTCCCTCAGAGACATTGGAAATCGTTTGTGAATGGAAATGAAGAGTTTCACGTCGCTCATCTTGACGATCTTCGACGATTAATCCTAGAAATCGAGTCTTTCAAAATTTTTAATACTCGACAACGTTCGACCTGTCACTACTACGATTACCTGGATCCTATACTAGAGGATGAAAACTATGTTATCAACTATAAAAACTCTTCACTTCAGTGTCGTCTTTGGTAACTTTGTTTTACAGTTGTTATGGTCGTTTTGCACCACTACTTCGTCCCCTGTAAATTTATTATGTAGATTCATTTCCTTGTTGTGCAGACACAGGAAAATTCTAATCTTTGTATTTCTCATTTTCCGGTTTCTAAGGTCGGTTTTCTGTTACTACTTTGTTGGCTTCCATGCATGCGTATATTACTGCAGTGAAACTTTTTGTTACTACTTTTTTGCTTTACTGCTAGTGTATATCTATTGCAGTATGTATCTCCACCAAATTTGTTATGAAGGTTCATTGTGTCTTTGCAATGATACATGCAAAGTTTCACCTTTATACTCTTCGTTTTAGGGTAGTTATTGTCTGTTTTCGTCTCGCACCTCTACTTCACTTCCTTTGGATGGATCTTCATTAAATTTTTTATGTTCGTTCATGGCATCATTGTGCGGATACATGCAAATTCCGTTTTGTAGTTGTTATGGTCGGTTTACCGTTTCATGGCATTGCTTCGCCCCCTGTAGATGGATCTTTACCAAATTTTATATGTATCTTTTATTGCAAAGTTGCACAGATACATGCAAATATTGACTTGGTTGTAGAGTTTTTATGGTCAGTTTTGTGAATCGTACCACTACTTCTACCCATGTAGAAGGATCTTCACCAAATTTTCTATGCTCGCTCAATGTGTCGTTGTAAAATACATGTAAATTTTGATTTTTCTATTCTTTGTTTTCAGTTTGATGGTTTGTTTTGTGTAAGTAGTTTGTTGGTTTCCCTGCTTGTGTACACGTATTGCAGTGACACTTTTACTATTTTTTTCAATTCCCTCCTAGTGTATATGTGGTGCAATGAATGATATTCACAAAAGTATGTTCATTTTGTCATTGCACAGATACATGTAAAATTTCATTTTTCTTCGTTTTGTAGTTTTTGGTCGATCTTGTGTTACCACTTTGTTGGGTTCCCTGCATATGTATGCGTACAGCAGTGAAACTTTTTGTTACTGCTATGTTGTATTCTCTGATTGCATACATGTAATGCAGTGAAACGTTTTGTTATTAGTTTTCTGCTATACTGCAAGAGTATGTGTTGTGTAGTGATGGATCCTCACCAAATTTAGTATGTAGGCTCATTGCATGGTTGTGAAGATACAAGCAAATTGTACCTTCTCCAAATTTTGTATATATATATATTTTCT
>NW_013681495.1:0-1093 GCF_000517525.1 Limulus polyphemus | reverse complement strand
CCCTGATTGTGTACACGTATTGCAGTGACACTTTTACTATTTTTTTCGATTCCCTCCTTGTGTATATGTGGTGCAATGAATGATATTCACCAAAGTATGTTCATTTTGTCATTGCACAGATACATGTAAAATTTCATTTTTCTTCGTTTTGTAGTTTTTGGTCGATCTTGTGTTACTACTTTGTTGGCTTCCCTGCATATGTATGCGTACAGCAGTGAAACTTTTTGTTACTGCTATGTTGTATTCCCTGATTGCATACATGTAATGCAGTGAAACGTTTTGTTATTAGTTTTCTGCTATATTGCAAGAGTATGTGTAGTGAAGTGATGGATCTTCACCAAATTTAGTATGTAGGCTCATTGCATGGTTGTGAAGATACAAGCAAATTGTCATATACTCCTCGTTTTAGGGTTGTTATGGTTTGTTTTTGTATCGCACCTCTACTTCACCCCCTGTAAATAAATCTTCAACAAATTTGGTATTTAAGTTCATTGACTTGTTGTAAAGATACATTAAATTTTCACCTTCAGAATCGTCATTTTTGGGTAATTATGGTCTGTTTTTCATCTCGTACCACCACGTCACCGCCTTTATATGTATCTTCAGCAAATTTTGAATATATGTTTTTTGTATACAAGTGCAGATAAATGTAAATTTTAAATTTTCTATTCATTGTTGGAAATGTTACGACAGCGGAAATCACGTGACCCTGTTGGCACGCGCATAATGAGTTTCTTGAATGATCGGGAAGTACGAGTGTGATGGAGATGCCCTCTTCATTAGAAAATAAGCATGGAAGAGAAAGCCAGCGAATATATGAATGAAGAGAAAGCAGTAGTTACTTTGAGTTCCATGTAATTTATGATTCTGTTAGTTTCGAGCTAGTGAGCCATAAAGTGTGTGTTTTGCACTCGTTGAAAGCGAATTGATCGATATTGTTAATCGTTGTGATTTATAGCATGTATAATAGAAGTTGTTAAGTTTAATGTGACGAGAAACGTACATAATTTCTACTGGAAACAAACAAACAAGCAGATACGTACAAGAGTGTTTGGTATTACTACTTTTGTCTTTGCTTTCCTGCTGGTGTATG
>NW_013681494.1:2070-4360 GCF_000517525.1 Limulus polyphemus | reverse complement strand
TTTAATCAGAACAAAAGCAAATGTTATCAAGGGCAAGTTGTATAATCAGAACAAAAGCAAATGTTATCAAGGGCAAGTTGTATAGTCGGAACAAAAACAAATGTTATCAAGGGTAGGTTGTTTAATCAGAACAAAAGCAA
Organism: Limulus polyphemus; assembly: GCF_000517525.1. Lineage (NCBI taxonomy): Eukaryota > Metazoa > Arthropoda > Merostomata > Xiphosura > Limulidae > Limulus > Limulus polyphemus. The sequence continues at coordinate 4,220 of NW_013681494.1, read as the reverse complement.
ATGTTATCAAGGGCAAGTTGTATAGTTTGAACAAAAACAAATGTTATCAAGGGCAAGTTGAATAGTCGGAAGAAAAACAAATGTTATCAAGAACAGGTTGCAGAGTAAAATAAAAGCTAAGGTTATCAAATTAAGGTTATAATGTCAAAACAGAAATAAATGTTTTAGAGGGCAAGTTGTATAGTCGGGATAAAAACAAATATTATTAAGGGCAAGTTGAACAGTTGGAACAAAAACAAATGTTATCACGGGCAAGTTGTATAGTCGGAACAAAAACAAATATTATCAAGAACAGGTTGCATAGTAAAATAGAAACTAACGTTATCAAGGTAAGGTTATATTATCAAAAGAAAAATCTTGCCCTTGATAACATTTAATTTTTGTTCCGACTATACCAAATATTATTATTTTACTATGCAACCTGTTCTTGAATACAACTCGCTCTTGATAACATTTGTTTTTGTTCCGAGTATACAACTTGCCATTAATAACATTTGTTTCTGTTTTGACAATATAACCTTTCCTTGATAACGTTAGTTTTTATTTTACTATGCAACCTGTTCTTCATAATATTTGTTAATGTTTCGACTATACAACCTGCCCTTGATAACATTTGTTTTTGTCCCGACTCTACAACTTGCCTTTGATAACATTTATTTCTATTTTGACAATATAACCTTTCCTTGATAACGTTAGTTTTTATTTTACTATGCAACCTGTTCTTGATAATATTTGTTTTTGTTCCGACTATACAACTTGCCCTTGATAACATTTATTTCTGTTTTGACAATATAACCTTTCCTTAATAACGTTAGTTTTTATTTTACTATGCAACCTGTTCTTGATAATATTTGTTTTTGTTCGTACTATATAACTTGCCCTTGATAACATTTATTTCTGTTTTGACAATATAACCTTTCCTTGATAACGTTAGTTTTGATAACATTTGTTTTTATTCCGACTTTCCGACTATACAACCTGCCCTTGATAACATTTATTTTTCTTTTGACAATATAACCCTTCCTTGATAACGTTAGTTTCTATTTTACTATGCAACCTGTTCTTGATAATATTTGTTTTTGTTCCGACTATACAACTTGCCCTAGATAACATTTGTTTTTGTTCCGACTATACAACTTGCCCCAAAAACAAATATTATCAAGATAAGGGTGCATAGTAAAATTAAAATTAACGTTATGAAGGAAAGGTTCTGTTGTCAAAATAAAAACAAAAGTGATCAAGGGCAATTTGTATAGTCAGAACAAAAACAAATGTTATTAAGGGCAAGATGTATAGTCGGAACAAAAACAAATGTTATTAAGGGCAAGTTGTACAGTCGGAAAAAACAAATGTTGTCAAGGGCAAGTTGTATAGTCGGAACAAAAACAAATGTTATCAATGACAAGTTGTATAGTCGGAAGAAAAACAAATGTTATCAAGGGCAAGTTGTATAGTCGGAACAAAAACAAATGTAATCAAGGGCATATTTTATAGTCGGAACAAAATCAAATGTTATCAAGAACAGGTTGCAGACTAAAATAAAAGCTAATGTTATCAAGGAAAGGTTATACTGTCAAAACAGAAATAAATGTTATCAAGGAAAGGTTATACTTTCAAAACAGAAATAAATGTTATAAAGGGCAAGTTGTATAGTCGGAACAAAAACAAATATTATCAAGAACAGGTTGCATAGTAAAATAAATACTAACGTTATCAAAGAAAGGTTGTATTGTCAAAACAAAAACAAATGTGATCAAGGGCAAGTTGTATAGTCGGAATAAAAACAAATATTAATAAGGGCAAGTTGTATAGTCGGAACAAAGACAAATGTTATCAAGAGCAAGTTGTATAGTCGAAATAAAACAAATGTTATCAAGGTCAAGTTGTATAGTCGGTACAAAAACAAATTTTATCAAGGGCAAGTTGTATAGTCGGAACAAAAACAAATGTTATCAAGTGCAAGTTGTATAGTCCGAACAAAAACAAATGTTATCAAGGGCAAGTTGTATAGTCAGAAGAAAAACAAATGTTATCAAGTGCATGTTGTATAGTCTGAACAAAAACAAATGTTATCAAGGGCAAGTTGTATAGTCCGAACAAAAACAAATGTTATCAAGGGCAAGTTGTATAGTCAGAAGAAAAACAAATTT
>NW_013681494.1:0-1336 GCF_000517525.1 Limulus polyphemus | reverse complement strand
CAAGGGCAAGTTGTATAGTCGGAATAAAAAAAAATTTATCAAGGGCAAGTTGTATAGTCGGAATAAAAACAAATGTTATCAAGGGCAAGTTGTATAGTCGGAATAAAAACAAATGTTATCAAGGGCAAGTTGTATAGTCGGAATAAAAACAAATATTATCAAGGTTAAGTTGTATAGTCGGAACAAAAACAAATGTTATAAAGGGCAAGTTGTATAGTCGGAACAAAAACAAATATTATCAAAAACAGGTTGCATAGTAAAAAAAAACTAACGTTATCAAGGAAAGGTTATATTGTCAAAAAAGAAATAAATGTTATCATGGTAAGTTGTATAGTCGGGATGTTTTTGTTCCGACTATACAACTTGCCGTTGATAACATTTGTTTTTATTCCGACTATACAACTTGCCCTTGATTAAATTTGTTTTTATTCCGACTATACAACTTGCCCTTGATAACGATTGTTTTTGTTCCGACTATACAACTTGCCCTTGATAACATTTGTTTTTATTCCGACTATACAACTTGCCTTTGATAACATTTGTTTTTTTTCCAACTGTGCAACTTGCCCTTAATAATATTTGTTTTTAAATGTTATCAAGGGCAAGTTGTATAATCGGAACAAAAACAAATGTTATCAAGTGCAAGTTGTATAGTCAGAACAAAAACAAATGTTATCAAGGGTAAGTTTTATAGTCGGAACAAAAACAAATGTTATCAAGAACAGGTTGCAGACTAAAATAAAAGCAAACGTTATCAAGGAAAGGTTATATTTTCAAAACAGAAATAAATGTTATCAAGGAAAGGTTATACTTTCAAAACAGAAATAAATGTTATCAAGGGCAAGTTGTATAATACGAACAAAAACCAATATTATCAAGAATAGGGTGCATAGTAAAATTAAAACTAACCTTATGAAAGAAAGGTTGTGTTGTCAAAACAAAAACAATTGTGATCACGGGTAAGTTGTATAGTCGGAACAAAAACAAATGTTATTAAGGGCAAGTTGTATAGTCGGAACAAAAACAAATGTTATCAAGGGCAAGTTGTATAGTCGGAACAAAAACAAATGTTATCTACGACAAGTTGTACAGTCGGAAGAAAAAATAATTATATCAAGGGGAAGTTGTATAGTCGGAACAAAAACAAATGCTATCAAGGGCAAGTTGTATAGTCGGAATAAAAACAAATGTTATCAGGGGCAAGTTGTATAGTCGGAACATAAACAAATGTTATCAAGGGCAAGTTGTATAGTCGGAACAAAAACAAATGTTATCAAGGGCAAGTTGTATAGTCGGAATAAAAACAAATGTTATCAGGGGCAAGTTGTATAGTCGG
>NW_013681493.1:1239-4057 GCF_000517525.1 Limulus polyphemus | reverse complement strand
AGTATTACAACACACCTAAAATACATATGCCAGTTGTTACCTGTCATAATATTACAACACACCTAAAATACATTGTTCATTATTAATTACATTTTCATTATTGCTAGTTAATTCTATAGAATTAACAATGTGTTTAAACTGTATTGTAATCGCAGTCACTAAATGTTTCAAACGCGCTTCATTTTCATCATTCTGTAATTGTGACTGCAAGATTAACCTTATGTTTTTCTATCTATTTCTTTTCGATATCTACAATGTCTGATACTGTTATCATAATATTTATCAGCCATGAAAAATAACAAAATGGATTTCCTGTATTATCTAATAAATAAGAATTTAAGAAAGAAGCTCATTAAGAAGTGCTTGAACAGAATAATTTTGAGTTTTCCTTCTTATGTTAACCCTACACCACCTTTTTAAACCAGAGCTATAAAACATTCCTAACTTTCCTCGTGGTTCCTTATGATCCATTAAAAGAACAGTAAGAGAATCAAAAGGCTGATGTGCCCGTTTAAAAATAGTTTCAATTGTAATTCGAGTGGGTGAACTGGTTGGTTTATATAATACACATTCGAAGTAACGAATCCTAAAAATGGTTAGTTTATCATTCAAGGATATAGGATTTAATCCACCTTCTTCAAAAGGTAAAGATAAGGAATTTCTATTAATCCAGTAAACTTTCCTCCAAACAAATTGTATAAAAGTTTTTTGAAAATTAGTTTTCAATTTCTTATCCAGTTCTAATACTTGAAATCTGTGCTACATAATACTACTGATAACACAGGCCTACGAATTTAAATTTCATAAAAGTTGTTTTAGTTTTAATAACGGATTTTACATACTTCAGCTACCAGATTTCGATAATAATATTCTTTTTTTATATATTACATAAGGATTTTTTACAAATCGGGAAGAAAAACAACTCTTACTTAGATCAAATTATTATTTCGTTTACCACAATGAACATTTTTATTATTATGTTTGTTAAAAAAATACAAACACACTGAAGAAAAGGGAAGAACGTTGATGTCAAACGAGTATGCATCCTCATTCATCCTGATTTTTTTGTGTGTGTGAAATCTACGTCATCTAGTCTCCAAACTACGTGTTGTGGTATTTCTTTTATGTGCTGCGTTTGGAGCATCTCGTTTGAATGACCAGCAGTAATGAGCCATCATGCTGATGTTCCACTTTCCCTGATACCTCATCTCCATTTTCCTGATGTCTTGACGAAACCATTCCCCTTGTTCTTCGCTGAAGGAACCAAGATTTTCAGGAAAATCCCTATCATAATTTCTATTGACATCAGATTCAGAATCAGATGAAACTGTATCAAGAGTCTCCGGTGGAGTAGGTACAGGTACATCAGGTCCATGAGCAACACGTTTTATAGCAGATTGAAGGTTCAGATAAGAAATTTCCTTTTTGTTTCGAGTGTTGTTGCCTTGGACGTTACATGAGCAAAAATAGCAGTCATCTCCGTGGTTTCTAGGCTCACACCAGACCATTGGAATTCCAAACGGCAAAGGCTTCTTCTTACTTTTAGTCCATTATTTCAACTCTTCGACACAAACAGTGCAAACCTTGTACGGAACCCATGATTTGTCTTGGTCTCCAAGTTTTATTCCAAAACAGGCGTAATACGCTTGTTTGACGAATTCTGTAATGTTTTACCTTTGTTACTTTACAACAAGTTTACCACAAATATAACAGAATAGGTTTGGGTCATTTACAAAAGCTCTTGTTCCCATAGCTACGAATAAATAATAATGAAAAGAAAAAAATAACGACAAAGTGCACGCACAAACAAGTACTATCCAAAAATGACACGTTATGCGGCCTGTTAATCGTCTATACACTAGCGATGTGTTTCTCGTGGGTTCTAGAACGATTGATAAAACTCTCACGTCGCGATTGGTCTAGAGAAATCTATAGGCTGATGGTTGTCAACATTTTAAACATAAAATGTTACCCGATTTCAACGAAAATGACTCACTTACGTAAAAGTACCTATGACGTTTTGTAAAACAATCTATACGTGATGGAGAAAAATGGATATCATTTTCAGATTCAGGGTACAGAAATTACCGTAGAACATGAAACTTTTCAAGACAATAAAAACCATCGCAGGTCTGTGTAATTTGATTAAGAATAAGTATTTTTCATTTTAATGATAAAAAAGGTTGAAAACGCTTCCAGACTGTAATAAGTTTACTACATTTCTCTTTCAGTTCATCCCACTTTCTCTGAATCCATACCAAAGAATTTCCTAAATACACTCCAAATACTTACATTCCTTGATTCGACCATTTATAGCCTAGTTTATTTTCTATTCGTGTTTTCCAAGCACCAGACTATAAACCAAAGAAGTTTTCTTCATTATGCTTCAATTTCCTTTATTTTATTTTGAATAACATTAATTTCTAACTCCTGTCTAATATAAATGTTTATATGATCAGCATATGATGATAGAATAAGTCTTCGATGATAACTGAAACTTGATATTAACCTTAACGAACTAATTTTCTTTCTTAAATTATAAAGAAAAGGTTCTGTTGCTAGGGTAAATAAAAATCCACTTATTGGATCTCCTTTCTTACACCTCTCTTAAAAGGAATAGCTGAAGTTGAAACCGACCCATGAACTACATAAAATATGGTATTTTGATACATTGCATCAACCGCCTTTACAATATTCCCGCCAAAATCAAATTTTCTAAGTATCTTTTTAAAATAATTATGATTTATGTGGTCAAAGGTTTTTTCAAGATTTGTTTGTTTGTTTTTGAATTTCGCGCAAAGTTACACGAGGGCTATCT
>NW_013681493.1:0-809 GCF_000517525.1 Limulus polyphemus | reverse complement strand
ACCAACGAATAGTGGGATTAACCGTCACATTATAACGTCCCCACGGCTGAGAGGGCGAGCATGCAAGGTGCGACAGGGATTCGAACCCGCGACCCTCAGATTGCGAGTCGAGTGCCTTAACCACCTGGCCATGCCGGGCCTTTTCGATTTTTGATTTGCGAGATTTATTATATCACACATAACATGTATATTATCATAAGTAATAGGTAGTCAATAAATCAATGTCGTTTTTTGTAAATGAAAAAACCCGAACAACTTATATATATATATCAAAACAAAACATTTATTAAATGAAATAGTCTCTATTCTTATCTATGATGCTATTCCATCTTAAAATCAGGTTGTTAATGCCCTGATTAAAGAAATCACTTGGGTTTGAAGCAAAAACATGTCCTCTTTAATACCTTTCACATTTGCGTACGTTTTCCCATTAAGATGATGTTGCGGCGAACGAAAAAGATGGTAATCTGATGGTGCCATATCTGGAGAATATGGTGGGTAGGGGAGAACTTCCAAACCCAACTCCATAATCTTGTGTTGCGTCAAACGTGTCACATGTGGACGTGTATTGTCGTGGAGAAGAAGAACACCTTTCCGATTGACGGGCTTGATTTAAACGTTCCAGTTGCTGACTATAGATCTCTGCATTGACAGTTCGCTGTGAATTGAGGAGTTCGAAATGAATTACTCCTTTGATAGCCCACCAAATGCAAAGCATCACTTTCTGCAGATGGAGTCCAGGTTTTGGGGTTATAAGTGGTTTTTGTCTAGGACTGAGCTATTGTTTTTAGCATTTAATATTTGCATAG
>NW_013681492.1:3420-4074 GCF_000517525.1 Limulus polyphemus | reverse complement strand
AAGAGAATTCCTTTAGTGATGTTACCAGTGGACTAATGGCTGTTACTGGAGGTAGAAGAGAATTCCTTTAGTGATGTTACCAGTGGACTAATGGCTGTTACTGGAGGTAGAAGAGAGTTCCTTTACTGATGTTACCAGTGGACTTCTGGCTGTAGCAGAGAGTTCCTTTACTGATGTTACCAGTGGACTTCTGGCTGTTACTGGAGGTAGAAGAGAGTTCCTTAAGTGATGTTACCAGTGGACTTCTGGCTGTTACTGGAGGTAGAAGAGAGTTCTTTAACTGATGTTACCAGTGGACTTCTTGCTGTTACTGGAGGTAGAAGATAATTTCTTTACTGATGTTACCAGTGGACTTCTGGCTGTTACTGGAGGTAGAAGAGAGGTCATTTACTGATGTTACCAGTGGACTTCTGGCTGTTACTGGAAGTAGAAGAGAGTTCCTTTACTGATGTTACCAGTGGACTAATGGCTGTTACTGGAGGTAGAAGAGAGTTCCTTTACTGATGTTAGCAGTGGACTTCTGGCTGTTACTGGAGGTAGAAGAGAATTCCTTTACTGATGTTACCAGTGGACTAATGACTGTTACTGGAGATAGAAGAGAGTTCCTTTACTGATGTTACCAGTGGACTTCTGGCTGTTACTGGAGGTAGAAGA
>NW_013681492.1:0-2973 GCF_000517525.1 Limulus polyphemus | reverse complement strand
CTGTTACCGGAGGTAGAAGAGAATTCCTTTAGTGATGTTAGCAGTGGACTTCTGGCTGTTACCGGAGGTAGAAGAGAATTCCTTTAGTGATGTTAGCAGTGGACTTCTGGCTGTTACTGGAGGTAGAAGAGAATTCCTTTAGTGATGTTACCAGTGGACTTCTGGCTGTAGCAGAGAGTTCCTTTACTGATGTTACCAGTGAACTTCTGGCTGTTACTGGAGGTAGAAGAGAGTTCCTTAAGTGATGTTACCAGTGGACTTCTGACTGTTACTGGAGGTAGAGTCTGTTGGAAATGTTATGTTTGTGGCACTATTTTCTATTGGTTTATTCCTTTCAGCACCCCAGAGCTTTATGGTTTCCAGCTGTATCCTTGTGCTGCTTGTGAGAAATTTGAATGTTCCAACAACCATATGCAGAATGTGGTTGCTCCCCGAGACGAAGAGTGCTCAACCATTTCTCTCACTATCATTGGTGTAGGAACCATCTGCAGGTATGATGGCATGTGACTGTCCAACATAGTCTTTAAATAGGAGTGCTAACATGGTTTTTTCCGCTTCAACCTCAGCCCATTACTACATTTTCTGTTCAAGTACATTTCTATATATTCAATGGATAATCTGACATCTGATGAAACTTTACAGATAATTATGATTAAATTAAATACAAATTAGATATTTTAGGTTATGATTTGTACACATGTGTATATAAGAGCCAAATATACGTTTGTCACGCTCTGTAACAAAATGCTTCTTTTCAAGAGTATATTTTTTGTACCATTCCTAAAATTTCAAATCGATATCAACATCGATTCGTCAGTCTTTGTAATATGCTGAACAATCGATCTGAAAAACAACTTATTAAGAAAAAAATTTTTATTTTTGTTAAGGAATCTTACGAAAAAAAAAAGGAATTTCCTCCTTTAACTGATTGAAATGAACTAATGCCTAAAGAGAGGAACGTGTTTGAGTTTGTATTTGTTGTTCTTCAGTTTATATGTATGTCTATATTTTTTCATGTCGGTATTATATACGTGCATTATATTATTGTAGCATGTCGAATAAATTAATTTGTATTGAATTAAATATCTCCCCTTTGACGTTTTTTTTTTCTATAAATGACAACTGTCAGAAATTGCTCAGTTCAGTAGCGGTCTTTTCTTGCGCTCAGTGAAATGGCAAGGAACGGTGACATCTAGCAGAAAAAATCCTCGCTGCTGCTTAGCGAGCCTGAACGCTCTGTTGTGCTGGACCCTCACCCCACCCCAGTGGCACACCGGTATGTCTGCGGATTTACAACACTAGAAACTGGGTTTCGATACCCGTGGTGGGCATAGCACAGATAGCCGATCGTGTAGCTTAGTGATTAACTTCAAAAGAAACAAACAACCAACTACTGTGCTGGATGCACCGATTGCATCGAAGTACAAACATTTTTTTCCAACAATGCATTGCATAAAAACACATGGAATGGCAAAATACGGTTGTAAATAGCCCACAGGACAATCATATTGTATATACACTGTAATTCAAGGCAGTGGGCTGACTGCTTATTTTTAATTTATTCACCGATATTTTTAGGAAATTTTCTGTTGAATTGTTTCAACGAGCATCTTCTAGTAAATAAAATATATTGTAAAAATGCCAGTTTTAGAGTTTTTTTTGTATAAAAACCATGAAACATTTGAGGTCACTCGAATAGGTTTAAGGGATATGAAAAATATACGCCACCACAATTCTTAGATTCCAGTGGAAAAAGAAGTTAAAAAATTAGCTTGTTTGATTCAAATATTTTCACTGGCTCTTACTTATTTACTGTTTTGATTTATGAAAAACATCGACTGTTTGTGGCAGGATCAGCTAGCGAAAAACATCCACACTTTTAAGTATATATAACAAAAACGTTGTACTTATATAAAAAAGCAAGAGAAAGACAAAGTCACGACAGACGAAACATGATATTATATTACATCGGGAAGAAGGACAATCGAAAATTAAATAGTTAGGGGTGTCTCTTATTTAGAATTTTACAGAATGATTATATCATTCAAACCCGGCATGGTTAGGGTACTCGACTCGCAAGCTGAGGGTCGCGGGTTCGAATCCCCGTCCCACGAAACATGATCACCCTTTCAGCCCTGGGGGCGTTATAATATGACGGTCAATCCCACTATTCGTTGGTAAAAGAGTAGTCCAAGAGTTGGCGGTGGGTGGTGATGACTAACTGCCTTCCATCTGGTCTTACACTGCTAAATTAGGGACGGCTAGTGGAAATAGCCCTCGTGTAGCTTTGCGCAAAATTCATAACAAACGAAACTGATTATATCATTCAACTGATATTGTGATTTATTGTTCGGCAAAGAAACTATATTTACAGAAATAACTTCCTGTTGTACTTTCTTACATTAGTATCGTGATTACACTAACACTTACATGTTCATTTCCATTAAATTAAGGCGCATGCTCAGTTGATTAAAGTAAGACGAATGAAGGAGCGTCCAGTGTTCTCGTTACGTTAAGTTTTCTTTCGAGCAAGTACAGGTGGAAAACTCAATAGATTAAACGTTTGTAACTTTCGTGCTTCTGTTACGGACATTATAATTATGATTAAAATAATTAATTAGCTCACGCGCACGCAATATTTTCACTTACCGTTCGCCACTAAGCAAACATAATATATATCCGTATAGTAATAGTAACCGGATGGAGAATATTACGTAATTAACAACACGGTAAATACTGCTTTCGCTTGGCTGTTTTCACGAAGTCCTTAATCATAAAAATAATTACTATTTAAAATATTTTGAATACTAAAAATAAATATATATATAAATGTTAGGTGACTTTCAAGAATAAAAAATACATGGAATCTTAATATTGAAAGGGTTTAAAACTTATGCTGTATTATAATCACTCTATACTTGAGGTACAACAAACTTATGCTGTATTATAATCACTCTATACTTGAGGTACAAC
>NW_013681491.1:2381-4460 GCF_000517525.1 Limulus polyphemus | reverse complement strand
GTACAAAACCTTGTCGAAACGTTGTACATTTGCTGTTATGTTAAACTTATATTAAAGTTTTTCTTCATTACCCATTCAAGCCGTCTCCAGCCATTATTAGTCTCAAAGTGGGTTCCTCGTCATCGAATTTGATAACCATATAATGATCGATTGTTTTTGAAACTAAGGAGCATGTCTATTTCAAAACAAGAGGGAATCCTCAACATCCGCGGCTATTGAAGTTCTTTTAGGCAGGATTAGACTAAATCAATCTATGAGACCTTTTTTTCTTCTTTTATTGGTTATATTTTTTTGCGCCAGAAATACCAAGCGTAGGGGGCGCGCGTATACTCGATTTTATTACTCATCGGGATCTCTACTAGTCTACCCTCAAATTGAAATTCTTTAAGGCAGGATTAAATAAAATTCATCTATGAGACCTTGGGCGTGTTCAAATACATCAATCGAAAGGATTTTAGCTCCTGAGTCGAAAACTGTAATTAGATCTCAAATCAGTGAAGAGGTGACGGAACTATGAGCTAAAAGTTTGTTCTTAGGCTGACCTAGGCTTTTCACACAGTATAACTAAACTTTTATTATGTTCAGTTCTGAGGCCTGGATTTTTGAAGTACTACAAATAAAGTTTCATCGTTTTTTTATTTCAATAACTTGGGCCAGTAATCTGGTGTAACTGAAACTTTTTTTCACGTTTATAACACAAATCAATACGAGTGGCAAAATTATTTTAAATAATTTGGTCTTCTACATAAATAGTGACACTAATGATCACGAGATGGCAGTACAGTAAACAATGATGAGTAGGTAACTTTCGGAATATTTCTTAGTCGTGGTATAGCGACTCATAGTGCTCCCCAGTGGTACAGCGATATGTCTGGGGACTTACAACGTCAGAAACTGGGTTTCGATACCCGTATTGCGCAGAGCACAGATAGTTCATTGTGTAGCTTTGTGCTTAATTTCAAACAAGCGGCTCGTAGAATGGCTTTGAGTTTTTTTTTGTTTTTTTTTAAGTGGAAATTAATAGTTTTTGTCACACTGTGTCAAAGATCTAGGGGTAACAATGTTAAGCACATCAATCAGATCCCCCTCTAACCCATTTTTCTTCGAAAGAAAACATTTTCAGAGATCTTAACATATCTTCGTATGATAACTTTTCCATCCTAGCTGTCATCCTAGTAGCCTTCCTCTGAATTCTTTGCGACAATTCAATGTCTTTTCGAAGGTAAAGAGCTCAAGACTGAACACAGTACTCCAAATGCGGCCTAACTAATAACCCATGTAATGACATTATAACCTCTTAAGGTTTGTATTTAATATTTCTGTAGATATAACATGAAATCATATTTTGAAAGAGAGTGATGAACCAGAACATCAATATTATTTTCTTCCATAATACTGTTACGTCTCCGTTCGTTCGTTAATTAATTTTCCGTAAATTCGTTCCGACGAAACTTTAGCGACACAAGTCCTTTCTTAAATAAAACTGGTTTATTCTTTCCGAATACAACTTTACCGATACACTTAATTTCAACAGTCGCTCTATAACAACGCTATAATTCTCAAAGAACGTCTCACGTGCTCGTGCTCGACAGAACTCAGTTCAATTACACATTGTTCCGTCACGTTGTGACCGTCTTATATATACCAGACTACCCCCAATCTAGTAGTCTCCCGATAATTCACGAAGGTTCGAGAAGGACGTGGCGTGATACTAGTCACGTGACCTCGCTGACGCAACAATACTTTTCGGGTTATTCCCATCAAAACTGTATCCATAATTCAAATTGTGATATTCCACATACATTACCTTGTATTTATTATAATTAAAAGTCATCTGCCATTTATCCCCTAACTCGTCAAATAATCCAAACCCTTTCATAAAGTAGCAAAAGCATCCTCACAGCCAGCAACACCTAAAATTTTAAAGCACCAGCAAATTTAAAAGATTTATTATTCATTCCTTTATCATTGACGTAAATGAAAAAAGCAAAGGTCCTAACAATGAGCCATAAGGGCCCCACTTGTGAAATTTATTTAGTTTAACTGAACTCCATTTATAACAACCATCTCTTCCTTCCA
>NW_013681491.1:0-1551 GCF_000517525.1 Limulus polyphemus | reverse complement strand
CGGAGACGTAACAGTATATTCTAGTTCTATCATTGGCTATCATATACATACATGTTTGCACTACTGAAATATGCTTTTCAAAACGCCTTGATCATCACTCCTTTTTATTTTTATAAATAAACAATAGGCTTAGTTGCTTCACTCTTTAAAAAAAATAACAAACATATTTCTGTGGGCAACGAAAAAACATAATCTTCAACTTTTACTGAATTGTATAGAAACTGGAAATGTGACATGGGGAAAATATGTCGTTGAGTGAGACTTACTATCTTGTTCCCTCAGAATACAGTCTCATGCAAACGACATAAATGTCACGTGAGAACGAGATAATAAGTCGTGCTCACGACACAATTATTTCCCCCATGTAGCTAATATGTTATTCTACAAGAAATATCATACATTAATTATATGAATGTAGTAGAGACCCATGGATAATTCACGGTGATGGTAAACAACATTGCTTGTTGGATCGATGGCGCGTGTTTTAAGAATAACTGGAAATGATGTACGCCCCTTTAAAGGACATCACAAATTGCAGAAAGTTAAAAGATTATTTCATACATTTGAAAGCTGAATGACTGCATCTTCGCGATCAAATGGAGGTGGGGTTATCACACGCACTAACTTTGATTCGCTGGACCGTAAACAAAATTATAATAACATATACATCTGGATGCATTGTAGCGTGTAATCGCGCAAGCCAATTAGTGAGCCCGTTCACTGCAATTAGGCAGACTAGAACAAACGAAATAACAGACTCAACTAACCTTATGATTGATTATATTACAGAATATAATAGTTTCACGCAGAAGAGTTTCAAATATTAAAGAAATAAAGTAAGAAACAATTAGAAAGTTTATTTCAACACACGGGAACGGGAAAAATGAATATCGTACGCTTTCTTATCAACAAATAATACGAAACGCCACAAATTAAAATAAAATGAATAGCCTCGTGTGACGTTAGGGAGGTCACTATGAAAGTTCATATATGTTGCCAAAAGATGTCGGCGATCTTCGTCAGTGGAGGTATAGCTCTGGAAAGTACAGTGTAAATAAATCAATTTTGTGTACATAATGTTGACTTCCAACAACTAAACACACACATATTTACGAAATATGTATAGATTAAGGGCGATGCCTTCAGAATTGACAAAGCCTTTTCGTGTACAATTCCGTATCATTAAGTACGGTAGTACTTAATAGTATGGATCGTGATGAAACAAAATGGCGGCGATGAAACAATTTATACAGACCAGCATGCCCGGCATGGCCAGGTGGTTAGGGTGCTCGACTCGCAATCTGAGGTTCGCGGGTTCGAATCCCCGTCACACCAAACATGCTCGCCCTTTCAGCCGTGGGGACGTTATAATGTGATGGTCAATCCCACTATTCGTTGGTAAAAGAGTAGCCCAAGAGTTGGCGGTGGGTGGTGATGACTAGTTGCCTTCCTCGCCCTTTCAGCCGTGGGGACGTTATAATGTGATGGTCAATCCCACTATTCGTTGGTAAAAGAGTAGCCCAAGAGATGGCGGTGGGTGGTGATGACTAG
>NW_013681490.1:0-3631 GCF_000517525.1 Limulus polyphemus | reverse complement strand
CCTAATGTTACACTGTTTACCAGTCCTTTCCTGCATATGATCCTAATGTTACACTGTTTACCAGTCCTTTCCTGCATATGATCCTAATGTTACACTGTTTACCAGTCCTTTCCTGCATATGATCCTAATGTTACACTGTTTACCAGTCCTTTCCTGCACATGATCCTAATGTTACACTGTTTACCAGTTCTTTCCTACATATGATCCTAATATTACACTGTTTGCCAGTCCTTTCCTGCATATGATCCTAATGTTACACTGTTTACCAGTCCTTTCCTGCATATGATCCTAATGTTACACTGTTTACCAGTCCTTTCCTACATATGATCCTAATGTTACACTGTTTACCAGTCCTTTCCTACATATGATCCTAATGTTACACTGTTTACCAGTCCTTTCCTCATATGATCCTAATGTTACACTGGAAAATAGAGAACCACTGGGGCGTGGTCTCCCAAAGGATAAAAAAAAAATCCTAGAATGTTGGACTCTATAGCGAATAAACATTAGGATCATGTGATGGACTCTATAGCGAATAAACATTAGGATCATGTGATGGACTCTATAGTGAATAAACATTAGGATCATGTGATGGACTCTATAGTGAATAAACATTAGGATCATGTGATGGACTCTATAGTGAATAAACATTAGGGTCATGTGATGGACTCTATAGTGAATAAACATTAGGATCATGTGATGGACTCTATAGTGAATAAACATTAGGGTCATGTGATGGACTCTATAGTGAATAAACAGTGTAATATTAGGATCACATACAGAACTTCCTGCAGCCGTTCCAGAAAGATCGGTGTTTGCCTCTGGACTCAAGTAATATATTTATAGTCAGGTAAGTAAATTTGTTTGTAGTATCATATACACTACACGTGAGTTCTTCAAAACGATGGCAGAAGAATACGAAACAATATTCGCCAGCGCTTTAGCAACGTGGACGTTTCTTCATCGGAAAAACTTCCTCAAAGAATAAAGGTACATGCTCGGGCTTCTTGTTTTTAATATACATTATGTAGAGAGACAGTAGCGTCCGGGATAAAGTTTTTCACATATATATTTGTAAATATATATACGGTTATACAAAATATGTATTCATCTCGGTATCGAATAAGGGCGCCCACGCTTTTCTCGTGCGTGCAACTGACAAATTCCTGCGACAAAGACCTCGCGTGTTGAGTATGCCAGGAGCGGAGCCTAGGCAATTAGACACCGCTATTACTACGTTAATTGAAGAAAATCCCTATACGCCATGAAAATCGTGGAATTAATTATGGAAGCTTCCTTATTAAATTGAATTTTATCCCAGTATTCCAGCAGAAAAAGGCGTGTGTTTAAGTAATTTCGCCCACTTAACGAACTAAACACCTAATACGTTTGAGTCATTAGCGTACGAGGCAAATCGATCGAAAATTAGAAGCATATTTCAGGGGGCAGTTTCGAAATATTTTCATCGTTATTCAGATCGCCTGTTCTCCAGAATAAGAACTGGAAAAAAATAGGCCGGATAAGAGTTGATTCAATACACGAGTGTATGAGTTTACTGTAAACTGTACAGTACCTCCATTGTTGGGACCCGGCATGGCCAGGTGGTTAGGGCGCTCGACTCGCAATCTGAGGGTCGAGGGTTCGACATGCTCGCCCTTTCAGCCGTGGGGGCGTTATAAGGTGATGGTCAATCCCACTATTCGTTGGTAAAAGAGTAGCCCAAGAGTTGACGGTGGGTGGTGATGATTAACTCTCTTCCCTCTAGTCTTTCACTGCCAAATTAGGGACGGCTAGCGCAGACAGCCCTCATGTAGCAATACTTACTAAATACTGCTTGCAGTATATTCAGAAGTAACCAACGTTGCGTTGGAAGATTCCTCCCGGTTTTGAAGAGAGTGAAATTGGTTGTTAAATCGTTTGATCTTGAATGATTTTGCCAGTATGTAAGATAGTCTGTATCTTTTGCTTGACTGATTCATTATCGTCATTTATTTATGAGTCAAGCTTTGTGTATAGAGTTCATTTATCTTTTGATAGGTTGTTAAGGCAGAGCATTCATGATGAGTAAACTGGAATGGACGATCTGTTGTAAAAAAAAATCACAAGTGGTCTGTATCTGGTTCTGATTGGTGGAAAGACAGCACGAGGTTTCAATCAATGGTAGCCACAGAATGCTCACTTCTAATCCCGAATTTTTGTTTAGTGAAGGCTTTATTGTGTTAACGTAGAATTTTTTCCCAGTTTATCTTGTGTCCAGTTGACATGGCTTGTTCTACAATGACTGAATTTTTGTTTAGTGAAGGCTTTATTGTGTTAACGTAGAATTTTTTCCCAGTTTATCTTGTGTCCAGTTGACATGGCTTCTTCAACAATGACTGAACTTTTGTGTTTCCATTAGTTTGTACCGTCTTTAAGTTCTTTTATTATTGTCGAGTCTTCTTCCCGTTTCTCCCGTTTCTGCACGTGGCACAGCGGTACGTCAGTGGACTTTAACTGCTAAAAACCGAGTTTCGATATCCGTGATGGGCAGAGCACAGATAGCCCTTTGTGTACCTTTGTGCATAATCACAAACAATCATTGTATGTTTCGTTCATTTATTCGATGGTAGCTGACTTATTTCGTAAGTTATAATACCACATATCTCAGTATGAGGTTCGCCACCCACCCCCTCCCCAAATCCAAGGTTTTGCCATAATTGGCGCCACTGTTTTTCTATTTTCTTGTCCTTGAGCTGAAAAACATTCCATTAACATTTTTTTTTATACTAAGCTGAAAGAGAACTGTAAAAGAATTATCATGCTCATTTGACGAAACGAAACTTTTGACGGAGCAACTGTAAAGTTTGTTTGAAGTTAAGGACAAAGCTGCAAGACGGGTATCGAAATCCGATTTTTAGCGTCACAAGCTTTCAGACCTACCGCTGAGCCTCTGGGGGGGGGGGTAGTTAGTTGTAAAGAAAATCCTCTAATCTTAAAAACTGTTTACCAGAAGAGAGAGAATTTACACAAAAATCACACAGAGAATCACAAGTTTTATTCAAGAAAGTCTGGACAAGGTGCTGGATGTTTCTCAACGTGTTTTTTTTTATTTAGTAATTACTTAACTACAAACAAATGATAAAAAAAATACAACGTACAAATAATCTGTCTCTTTACGGCAGGAAATAAACGATAAGTATCAGTATGTACCTAATTTTATCAAAGTACGAAACATGTTTATCCTACAATCGATTTAACTCTGTCGTAACTAAATGTGCATGAGATGGAATTGAACCTATATTATTATCAGTCTAGTAATAAAACTGGTGCTTTCCCTTTAGTTCAAAACTATAAACAAATATGCGTTTAATTTCAAAAACAAATATTTATTTAAAATACTAATGTTTTACAACAACATAAAAACCAGGTTATAAAATTAAAATATAGGTTTTTGTTAAATTTAAGTACAAGAAGACGATTCTTCTATTTGTCTAGTGTTAGAAGTAGAAGAATGACCGATTACACAGTCTAGTGTTAGAAGTAGAAGAATGACAGATTACACAGTCTAAAGTAGAAGAATGACACTAACACTAGACTGTGTAATCGGTCATTCTTCTATTTCTAACACTAGACTGTGTAATCGGTCATTCTT
>NW_013681489.1:2471-4311 GCF_000517525.1 Limulus polyphemus | reverse complement strand
AGAGATAGATCAAAGAAACGATGACTATAGATGGTACTGCAGAGTGTCAGAGATAGATCAAAGAAACGATGACTATAGATGGTACTGTAGAGTGTCAGAGATAGATCAAAGAAACGATGACTATACATGGGACTGGATAGGGTCAGAAATAGATCAAAGCAACGCTGACTATAGATGGTACTCTAAAGTGTAAGAGGTACTTCAAAGAAAGGATGATTATAAATGGTACTGTAGAGTGTCAGAGATAGATAAAAGAAACGCTGACTACAGATGGTACTATAAAGTGTAAGAGGCAGATCAAAGCAACGCTGACTATAAATGGTACTGTAGAGTGTCAGAGATATATCAAAGCAACGTACCAAAGATGGTACTATAAAGTGTAAGAGGCAGATTAAAGAAACGATGATTATAAATGGTACTGTAAAGTATAAGAGATAAATCAAAGTAACGCTGACTATAGATGGTACTCTAAAGTGTAAGAGATAGATCAAAGAAACGCTGACTATTGATGATACTGACTTTAGCACAATTTTGACTTAGTTAAAGTACATTACTACTGGTACAAACTTTTCAAGGTTAACATATTTTCTATCTCATTCGAATATTTTTTGTTTGAATTTTTAAATAAGATATTACGTGCATAAGATAGACATTACAATAAGGCATATAATGATTTTAATAACAATACACGCAAACATGTACACAATCTTGACCTTCAAGATAAAAATCTAAGCATAAAAAATATAACAATTTCTGTTTAACAATGTTAAAAACTGACAAACATTTATCTTGTAAAATAAGCCCTTTAAAAACAATATACATAAACATCCCCCTTGTGGAATAATACATCAATAAGTAACTTATGGTGTTGTTGCCAGCATAACACTTGCCACATTTAACTTCGCTTATGACGTTATTTTCTTAGTAAGTTTAATATTGAGTAGTCTAAGGTTGGTACGCATACAACAAGGAAGTCGTAATTCTTGGTGTAAGGGTTAGCGGTGTCATGAATCTTGGTATGTTTGAAGAGAGGCTTGTAAGATGTCTATGTGATTGGCTTTCTTTACGTGACTATCTTTGCCATACAGTGGGATTACTTATCATTTTCATTCATAAGACTGTTGTTTTGATTTTTCTTTTTATAATTCTATTAGGTGATCCAATGTGATAGGTAGACATTATTTTTGCTTTGTTCGCTTCACTTAATAGTTTATTTCCTGCAGATATTTCGTCTGTTTTTTACTTAGTTTTTGGTTCCAATATGCAGTCCATAAAAACCGATGTAGCTTTGTTGTTCAATGTCAGTACTTTAATTAAACTGCCTTAATCTTGTAATTACAATAATCCACGAAACACGATCCACAACAACTTTTGATTAGGGTTGCTTCCCAAAGCGTGTGTAAGGACATTCAGCGTTCGGTCACTCATCTGGCACAAGAGAACGTAAACTTAAATACGTCTAATATAGACTCTAGTAACATGTCTTGAACAACTATAGCTCAAGCTGGATGTGTAGATTCTGTTAAAAAAGTTATACTGCTAAAGAATATCACACGTATTTAGTCCTCTTCATGATACTGATAACAAAGTTCACATATGTTCAAAGCAGAAACATAGACTACAGTAGGAGTTGTTTTTACGAACATAAAATCTGGATTTTTTTTCAACGAATGGATTCGTTCTGTAGTAGATCTCTGGATTTAGGAGCTGACGAACTGGATGCAATTTCGTGCGGATTCGCAACTCGAGAACGTTAAAGACTAAGGCCACGACCGGATCTCAGAAAGAAAGAGAAATAAATATATTTATATACGGAGATGTAAAATATTAAATAAGTGAA
>NW_013681489.1:0-1791 GCF_000517525.1 Limulus polyphemus | reverse complement strand
GTAAAATAATCAGCTACGTTGGCAACGTAACATTTCGTCAACCTTCTACAAGGTGGTTTTTAGGTTACCCAGTCTACCAATTGTTGTAAACATAATGGGGAACCCACCCAGTCTACCGATTATTGTAAAGATAATGGGGAACCCACCCAGTCTACCAATTGTTGTAAAGATCATGGGGAACCCACCCAGTCTACCGATTATTGTAAAGATAATGGGGAACCCACCCAGTTTACCAACTGTTGTAAAGATAATGGGGAACCCACTCAGTCTACCAATTGATGTAAAGATAATGCTAGGTCCTCATTAAACTGCTGGTCTTTTATTAGGATGTTTTAGTTCACCGTATTTGTTTATTTAAACTTTATATTATTTATGAATTTGTGTAATTTTAAACTAGATGTCTCATGGTATGAAAATAATCAGTTTCTACTTAGTGTGAGTCAGTTGTCTTTTACCACGTGAGAAATAGGTGTAATGGTTAGGGGAACCACTATGATTCATCTAAATTACAAAGATACGGGATACGCTGGACACTAACGTTTTCCATTTATATATCATCTTTCTATCTGCTTATTTTATATCTTTTAAATATGTAAAAAATCAAAATTTATTAAAGTGGGAAGCATAGTACATTCAAGGTAATCACGACATTAGAGAGTTCTGTATGTTGGTTATCAGTCTGGATTTGGGGACAGTCTATTTTACTTTAGAGAGCAGTCACCTTCCCACAACTGTCTGCAGGCAGTGAAGGGTGATATTGAATCATTATACACTAATATCCCTTTGAAAGAAGTGATTCATCTATGCACAAATTTGGTTTTTGAAAGCTGTGATGTGAGTCGTTTATCTAAAGATGTATTTTTTTACCTATTTTTATGACCAAATCGATGTTGTATCAATGGGATCTAAATTGGCTTCGACCTAGCTAAGGTTTTGTATGCTATTAAGAAAAAAATATGGTTACAACAATGTTCTGATAATATCAAGTCCTTTCTTTATAAACGGTATGTATATGATATGTTTTTACTCTTCAAAAATAAATGCCTCTTATAATGTTTTTTTTATAATTTATGAATACAAACATCAGAATATAAAATTCAATATTGAAGAAGAAACATACTCTACGTTATTGTTTTTAGATCTACAAGTCTTTAACAAGTGGAAAACGTTATCTCTATCATGTTACCATAAACCAACTTTTTTAAGTTCATTCTTCAACTACACTAGCTTTATATCTGCTGTTTTTAGAATATAATTTAGTGTTTGTGGTGGTTCTCAGGGCCTTTAAAATAATAATCACCGAATTGACATTCAGTTTAGAACTAAGCAACGTCAAAAGCTTTTTCAAGAAAAACTGTTTCCTTGAAAACCAATTAACAAGATAGTGAACAAGTAACTTGCTTAAGGTGAACAACTCCATAGTACAATTGTTAGATGTATCTAAACGTCCTTTGGTTGTTGTGTTAAACTTCAGGGATCCTTTGAGTTTCGAAATAAAGAAAAACATTTTGAAAAATATAAAAGCATTATATCCACAAATATCACTGAAAGTGATATCTAAATATCAAGTAATCATAAAGGGCTTATTCAAGGTGAAAGATACAATTCCAATGATATGGTGATCGGACATCATTTACAAATTCACGTCTACCTGATGTAAATGGGTCTATATTCAACCCATGATACGTCACCCAATGGCACGAATTAGAGAACATTTTAAACAAATAAAGAAAATAAGTCCAACGTTACCTACATTTCAACAACATGTGTGAAGGGACAGCTAATTGTTTG
>NW_013681488.1:2680-4631 GCF_000517525.1 Limulus polyphemus | reverse complement strand
ACCAGACCAATGAAGAGCAAGTTTGAGTTCCACCAGTGTAAAGAGGCGATTATAATCATAGAGGTGATTAGACCGAAAGGAAAGAGGCGATCACTCTGCCCGAGACCAAGAAGGCAGGGGAAGAAACAGAAGTGCTAAAAGCACGAGAAAAGCTGTGGCCGAGAGCATCAGCAGTGCTCTGGACATCAGCAGCTTCCTGGCCATTGGAGAACAAGATGGAAAGGGGATGGGAAGCATACCTCCCAGAAACCTTCCGAATCTTGTCCCATACAGTTTTGGAACTGGTGGTAGAAGAGATGCTAGTAGTGAATTTAATCCAAGATTCCTTTGGGCACTGACGTCGAACTTGCCGAGCATGGACACGGGCCCGCTTATAAACAATGAGGTTAGAAAGAGAGGGATATCACCAGAAGGTATCTCAGGCTTGTTTTGAGCCTTCCGTGCTCTCTGGCAGACAGGACTCCACCATGGACGAGGATACTGTGGAAAACGTGTCGATGTCTTAGGAATAAAACGAGCTGCCGCCTGGACAATACAGTCAGTTATTGCAACCACACAGTCGTCTATTGATGGTATACAGACGAATGGCCAGTTAGCCTGGTCCAGCTTCCACTGTGGCACTCGGGTCGGGTGGCATCAACCATGGCCAACCTCCCTCATAATGATAGGAAAATGATCACTGCCCCGTGGGTCACAGTCGACCATCCAAGAAAAGCGAGTGAAAAGTGAAGGGGAGCAAATCGAGAGATCAATGGCAGTAAAAGACTGACTAGGTGCATGAAAATAAGTATATGTACCAGCATTTAAGAGAGAAAGGTTGTGATCCAAGAGCATACACTCAATGGAACGACCCCCTCCCATCAATATCAGCACCACCCAACAGGGGGTTGTGTCCATTAAAATCTCCCAGAAGTAAAAAGGAAGATGGCAACTGGTCAAGGAGAGCATCAAGGTCTGATTGATCATAAGTCTCCCCAGGAGACAGGTAGAGAGAACAAACAGTGATGGTACAACCCAAGGAAACATGGATGGCTATGGCCTTCAAGGGTGTATCAAGGGACACAGATAAGGAGGATATGTCGACCAGCAGTGCCACCCCTCCATGCACCCACCCATCACACAACCTGTCATTCCGGTACAGAGAAAACTGCCGAAAGGTGACTGTATCAGCAGCTTTCAGGAATGTTTCCAGCAAGGACAGACACACGGAATGATAAGAGTCAATCAAGGCCTTAATGTCATCGAGATTAGAATGAAAACCTCAACAGTTCCACTGTATCAAAGTGTCCATTGTTATGTATGTTTAGGAGAACAGGGTGGGGAACCCTTCGGTTTACGACCATGCCATTTTTCTTTACTAGAGGGCGGTTGATCGACCTCCATGGATCCTGCCCTTGGTCGAGTGGGCAGATCTATGTCATCAGTGTGAGAATCCAATGACTGAGGACGTGATCGAATGATTGTCCTGCTTTTAGGGGCCAAAGAAGGACTCACACGGACACCAGAGGCTGGTGCCTGAGGAGGTTGACTCAGACAGTCACTGGAAGAAATAGTGGGGACAGAGATTGGAGTCGACATAGACCTATCAACTCTATTAACCATGGAGGGCAGAAGACCTCTCACATGGCGTGAAAAATACTCAGATGGAGGCATGGAAAGGTCCGTCTGCACTCCCACTGTAGCAGTGGAGCATAGTGCAGTGGCATATGTCCAAGATGGAGTAGGGAACAATAGCTTCCAAGCCTCTGGATAGGAAATATTGTGAGAGGGTTGGGAATATAGGGCCGTACCTTACAGTTCAAATAACCTGCCTTAACAGCAGTCGGTGGATGTAGTGATGAAAATATCAAAATAAGAACTGAGGTCGGCATCATAATACCATCCTTACGAGTGGAGATCCATCGAACAGCTGAAACTCCTTGGCTGGAGAGACCAGCAAGGATCTCTGACT
>NW_013681488.1:0-1680 GCF_000517525.1 Limulus polyphemus | reverse complement strand
CTTTCCAGGGAGGTTCCCTCACCACATACAGGAATCCAAATGGAGGGGTAACATTTCAGAAGTGAATAACTTTTTCATCCAAGAAAATAAAGCAGTAAAAGCTTTTCACTTAGTTGTCTTGCTTTTGATTCAATACATGACTTCTACTGGTTGCAGGAGTACAAATGGATAGAGAGAGTCATGGAAATACTCATCTTCTATATCAGACCAAGATCATTCGTTGACATGGGTATCCCCTACCCAGGGACTAGATATAGGGTTAAGTTTTATTGAATAGCAATTGTATTATGTAACTTTTACTAAAGCAAAAGGACTAGTGCAAACTTATGACCTTTGTATATCTAGTTTACCGGAAAGATGCTAACTATATGTAGAACTGAATGCAACTTTTAGAATTTATCTAAATATATCTATATAAAGATGCATTTTACACTGGCTATGAATAAGTGCATTATAATGATATTAATATCATCACAGGCTTACAGATACCTAAAAGAATTTCCAATGAATTAAAATTTGACAACAAACAAAAAAGGTCCCTACATAAGAAAAGACACATAGTATGGTAGAAGAGTAATAGCTAGCAATAATTTGTAGATTTACATGAGAAACAGTTTGCAAAAAATAACAAGCCTGTCTTCTAAATGGAAGTAAAAAAATATTTTTTGTCACAGATCAACATGGATATGACGAACGTTAATGATTTACACTTATACTACACATGTTTTAAAGATTTAAAACATATTGTTATGTCTCCATTCGTTAGTTAATTTTCCGTAAATTCGTTCCAACGAAACTTTAGCGACACAAGTCCTTTCTTAAATAAAACTGGTTTATTCTTTCTGAATATAACTTTGCAATACACTTAATTTCAACAGTCGTGCTATAATTCTCAACGAATGTCTCAGTGCTCGACTTCAACAATACTCCGTTCAATTACACACTCTCTGACTGCAGTTCAATTACTCATTGTCTCCCTGTCGAGAATGACGTGGCGTGACCTCGATGCTGTAACACTGCCCCTTCCTTAGTATTGTTCGTCCCGAACAATAGCCACTTACATTAAACCAATAACAATTAACAATAACTTAATTAAATGTACAGAATTACAAACACAAAATTACAATTCAACAAAGTCTCTTAATTTTACGGGACGTATCTTCTTCCGTACTGGTCTCCGTCTCGTTGGCTTCTGTTTCATGTGGGGTTCATCTGCTTCATCAGGAAATGTCCTATCATCGGTAACAGTCACATCAGAGGTAGTAACTTCATCAAGAGTTTCACCGTTTCCCTTCTCAAAACTGAGTAGAGTTTCTTCTTCGACGTTAAGTTTTTCAGGTGACACGTCTTCAACAGCGTCATTTGTTTTGTTGTCCACTTCGTTCCAACTGAAATGTCCTGAACTGTGATAACGTCGAAGCCTTTAGGCATGCACCACTTTTGGCTTACCTCGCCGACCACATTTTACCCGGAAAGTCACGTCTGAGAGACGATCCACCATGTCATATGGGCTTTCCCATGGAGAAGACAACTTAGGAGACTTCCCTTTGGTCTTCTGGGATTATACAACCAAACCTTGTCTCCTGGTACAAAGCTGACTTCAGTAGATCTCTTATCATATGTTAACTTCATCGAATCAGCAGACGTTTTCAAGTTTGAACGCACTTAATGGTGAATATT
>NW_013681487.1:2711-4495 GCF_000517525.1 Limulus polyphemus | reverse complement strand
ACTACTAATTTATAGCACCAACTGACACAAGTGTAAGTTACTACTAATTTATAGCACCAAGTGACACAGGTGTAAGTTACTACTAATTTATAGCACCAAGTGACACAAGTGTAAGTTTCTACTAATTTATAGCACCAAGTGACACAGGTGTAAGTTACTACTAATTTATAGCACCAAACAACAATATTTTACATGCACATATAATTTAATGTTACACTTTATTAAGGAGAAACTCTTGTAGTGTTACTTCTATTAAAAAATCAGTTTAAGTTTTCAATAAAATAATGTTGATATCTTATGTATTAGTGTATCTGATAAATACTTGTCTTTTAGTTTACGTGATGTATGTGTTACTATCTTAGGTGCTAAAATTTTCTTATTTCATTCAACAAAGGAAGCAAAGATGCTCGACCAATCATATGAGAGACGACTACTGAGACAACAGAATGGACAGAGTAGCATTATTTCACCTGAGAATTCGGTAAGTTAATTATTTTTTTACACTGAAAAGTTGCAAACAAGTTTGTAACAATTATTCCTCAGTTGTTTACTTACAAAAATTAACTGTAACCAGAGAATAGTTAATTTTTATCATAATGTGCCCATCAATTTCTTAATGTTCAAATAAAATATGATGAATTAATATTTGGTCATAATTCTTAGATTGTTGAAATTTTATAATAATTTAAGCAGTAAAAAAAGTTTTAAATTATTACTTTTATCATTTAACGATTTAAACAAAATGCCACTACATCCAGGATCAAACAAAAACAATTTATTAAAATATAACAATAGAAATCCAAAATGCAACTTTCAAACATCTAGAATACAAATTCTAAGCACTTCCAAAAAACAGTTGGTAAACTCGTGCCTGGCCAGGACTAGGTACAAATGTTAATAAAGAATACAACATAAACTCAACGTGATTAATATCAAAGGAATCGGAAGAAGAAAAAACCTAATTCACCGAAGAATAATGGAAAATTAAACCACTTCTCAGTAATTCTAACTATATTTTATCAACTTACTTGTTTTCAAGATCAGGGTTATTTAGTGGTTAGACCATGAGATTACATCTCATGTGACTAGTTATTACCATAAATCTACATTATCTTTCACAACTTTAGTATCTGTATGTCTGCTAGGTGAAGCTTGTGTCAGTGTTATAATACTTACATACAATATATATTATACTCGAACCAAATGATAGAAGGAATAATAAATGAATGATAAACAAACCCATAACAAAAGAAAGGTAGAACTTGCTATCTCACAATAGTAGTGATTTTTTTTTTTTCCAGATTAAGTAAGATATGGTTTTTGTTTTTGAGAGGATTTTTCAAATTTGTTTCAAGATTGTTTGATAAAGTAATTTGTCGATGAAAATGTATGTCACTATGTTTGTGATTATGATTAAATTCATTAATGCCATGAAAATAATTAACTAATCATAATTAGTGGTAGATTTATGAGAATAATTTATTAGTTAAATGTAATCAGTTAATGAGTCTGACAATTAATCAATTAGCACTAATCACCCTGATCTATGTAGCATCCATATGATATTGGAATTACACGACTCAGTGCATGAAATTTTTCTTTGCTTTAGCCTATCACACATCGGAACTCCCTTACTCCAGTCAACTCTCCTTCAAAAAACAATTATGGTGATCGATTCATTCCCACTCGAGCTGGAGCAAACTGGGACACAAGCTTATCAATGATACAGGTATTTTTCAATGGGATTATAAAGAGGGGTGTGAAGGAAATAAACATCAGAAGCT
>NW_013681487.1:0-1848 GCF_000517525.1 Limulus polyphemus | reverse complement strand
GATTAGCTCGATAGTTCACTTCCATACTGAAGTAGAAACCCAGAAGTCTGATGGGTATATTCTTTAGTTAAACATGGATTAGCTCGATAGTTCACTTCCATACTGAAGTAGAAACCCAGAAGCCTGATGGGAATTTTCTTTAGTTAAACATGGATTAGCTCGATAGTTCACTTCCATACTGAAGAAGAAACCCAGAAGTCTGATGGGAATATTCATTTGTTTGATGAGAGATTTACCCCTCAAGATGACACAGTGTGGTGTTCATTCTCGCTTCTACAAAAAGTACATTAAATCAAGGTGTAAAAACACATGTACATAAAAGTACATTAAATGAGGCTGTAAAAACACGTGTATAAAAAGTACATTAAATCAGGCTGTAAAAACACGTGTATAAAAAGTACATTAAATCAGGCTGTAAAAACACATGTACATGCTAAGAAATCAAACAACTTAAAGCTTACTGTACAAGGCAGTTTTTAAGTGGCATGTAGTAACAGCAAGAATTTTTCCCATTTTCAGTACTTCCTATCTGACTAGAATTAGTGATTATTAGTCCTAATTGTGTAAGTATGATAACGCTTTAATGATGTTACAGACTTTGGTTCCAAGTATTTATTGCAGATATCCATAGACGGTCCCAATTTTAATTGGAAATGACATGAAATGTTATCAACTGAATCTAATAAACTCAATCCAGAGTTGGATCTTGTGGTTTACACTCAATTCACGATGCTTTTAGAGATGGGTGACTGGAAGTTTGAAGAGTTTCTACTATTTTTTCAAAGATTCTCCAGTGAGACTGAATGTTCAGAACTTCTGCCAAAGTTTTGTAAGCACCAATGGCTGGAGAACATCAGCATTGCACCTCATGTTAAAACATGTTGGTGTGCAGAAAAACACACCAAACTTAAAATCGTGTGATAGTATCTGTGAAACTGTTAATTCCAATCTCTTCATCCCCAAAGCACAGTTTCTTCTCTCAGTTGCTAGATAAATCGAACCTTTTCTCAAAGAATGACAAACTGATGTTCCCTTTTATGGTTGCAGATGTCTTTGACCTTGTCAGAGGATTGGTAGAAAGGTTTGTCACTTCAGAATGAATAGAAATTTAACCAGACCACAACATGTTGCAAGTCTGGATTTAACAGACACAATGACTTTAAAGGAACCTTCCACAATTTTACTGGCTTTGTTACAAAGAAAGTTCTTGATGATTTGAAGAAGGTTTCAAAAATTAGTAATAAAGACTTCCTCAAAGCTGTTGTTGTTAAACTTATTCAGAAGTCCATCTTGGTAAGGAACGTGAGCTGCTAGAAATGAGAAGTGATATTGTTAAATACATCATCCAGTGCTGTTATGTTTTCATCTTGTCTAAAAAGTCAGGTAAATGCAGGCATAGTGAAAGAAAGGGACTGTAATACTATTCCCAGGCATTACAAAGAGTTTCTCGTGACATCCCCGAAGTTGCCTGATTCAAGAGTTTGTAAGTTTCAGAGAGAGAACAGGACAGACAGACTGGGTACTCTATATTTGCATCTCCTGTCAGACAAGAAACAATTCCACAAGCCTTAGAGAGTTGGTAAAACTACTTACCCTGTCTTATGGATAGGCCAGTGTTGAAAATAAAGAAGCTATTATAGAAAACCAACAGATCACGTCTCATGATGGTAGGAGAGTCACAGTTGACCACATTAGACATGCTGGGTTATTCTGGATGTAAATGTAACTACACAAATGCTTACCTTTGTTAGAACTGCAAGACAAAAGTGTAGGATGTATTTAGAAGTCCAGAAAGGTGACAAGACAAAAGTGTAGGATGTATTTAGAAGTCCAGAAAGGTGACAAGAG
>NW_013681486.1:0-3633 GCF_000517525.1 Limulus polyphemus | reverse complement strand
AGAACCTGATACAAACTGTGTGTAGGATAAAGTGATTGTTAGAGAACCTGATACAAACTGTGTTGAGGATAAAGTGATTGTTAGAGAACCTGATACAAACTGTGTTGAGGATAAAGTGAATTTAACTTCTGCTATATAGGTACGCCACGTTAACCCTCACACTCGAACAATGATTTTGATAATGAATGTTTAGTGTTAAAGTTAATGTAAACAGACATATTTTACGGTTGTATAAAGCTATTAAATATGAAGAGATGTAGTACATTAGACTAACACCCAAGTGTCATTCAAGGGATAACATTGTTTGGATGTGGTGCTAATTCAATTATAGAAAAGATGGCGCTACAAACAGCCTCTAAATGTGCTTTGAAAATATGACCATTCACCCCCTGTTGATAATAAGTTTCTGTATTTTAATGGATTTCTCATACTTTTTCTGAAGACAGCTGTCTCAGCTTTAACTGATACAGAACTTTTAAAACTCATATGCATGCATTAGATAAACTCTGGTAATGTGTAATAATGTAGAATATTATTCAATAAAACAACTCAAGTTTGTGTGTTGCTAACGGAACTGGTTCTAATGGCATGGTTTTCGTAACTGCCACACAGACGCGGAGAGGCGTGGATTTGATTCATATTCGGTAACACTGTTTGACAGCATAAACTCAGCTGAAACAAACATATTTGTCATTTCTTATCTAATGGAACCAAACACAAATACAATGATACGTGATATAACCACGTTGTATCCAAATAGATGTCATGGACGGATATGTGTTTAATTATAAAACTTAGTGTCAGAACTTCAACAGAACCAGAGCAAGTATCTCGATCGACACAGAAATTACCAATTCCAAGAAACTTGGCGTATTTGGAAATGTTACAAACTTGCGCCCAGATCAGGTTCTCTAACAAGTAATTAATACAAACACAAAGTTAAAACAACTCAAATAGATCCCACTGTGAGTAAAAATTCTGTAATTAATACAAACACAAAGTTAAAACAACTCAAATAGATCTGACTGTGAGTAAAAATTAATTTTACCCCAGTGGTTAGAATCTCCGTGGACTCTGAATTCGAAGGTTTATGGTTCGCAGTCTGCTGTCACAAAATTGTGTTCCATACTCTGTGGCCTTTGGTGCACTGTTAGTGTGACGATTAACTCTTATTGGTCGGTCAGACAAGAGTAATCCAAGACTTGGCCTTAGGGTTTTTAACTAAATGTCTTCCTTGTTGCGTATTCTGTAGCTTTGAGTTAAACTTCTGAAACACAAAAACAACAACAAATTCGCCAGCTTGTTGAGATAAACATAACACTGGATAAAATAAAGGAAAAATAGGATGAAAGTTTTAAAATCATTCAACAAGAAATTAATTTTACGTCGATGGCAGTAAGTTGATGAAAATGATGAAAAATAGGAGTTGTGTTTGGGAAATAATTGTAAGATGTAACAACGATCAAAACCTGTCCAATTGAAGTCCACGTTGACCTGTGATTTACCAAATGTTAGACATAATTTAATACAAACACATTCGAGAATTTGTATTCACAGTGGGATCTATTTGAGTTGTTTTAACTTTGTGTTTGTATTAATTACAGAATTTTTACTCACAGTCGGATCTATTTCAGTTGTTTTTTGTGTTTGTATTAATTACAGAATGTTTACTCACAGTCGGATCTATTTCAGTTGTTTTAACTTTATGTTTGTATTAATTACAGAACATTCATTCACAGTGGGATCTATTTATCTATTTGAGTTTTTTTAACTGTTTTTGTATTAATTACACTGTGAGTAAAAATTCTGTAATTAATACAAACACAAAGTTAAAACAACTGAAATTGATCCGACTGTGAATACAAATTCTGTAATTAATGCAAACACAAAGTTAAAACAACTCAAATAAATCCCATTGTGAGTAAAAATTCTGTAATTAATACAAACACAAAGTTAAAACAACTCAAATAAATCCCACTGTGAGTAAACATTCTGTAATTAATACAAACACAAAGTTAAAACAACTCAAATAGATCCACTGTGAGTAAAATTCTGTAATTAATACAAACACAAAGTTAAAACAACTCAAATAGATCCGACTGTGAGTAAAAATTCTGTAATTAATACAAACACAAAGTTAAAACAACTGAAATAGATCCAACTGTGAGTAAAAATTCTGTAATTAATACAAACACAAAGTTAAAACAACTCAGATAGATCCGACTGTGAGTAAACATTCTGTAATTAATACAAACACAAAGTTAAAACAACTCAGATAGATCCCACTGTGAATACAAATTCTGTAATAAATACAAACACAAAGTTAAAACAACTCAAATAGATCCGACTGTGAATACAAATTCTGTAATTAATACAAACATAAAGTTAAAACAACTCAAATAGATCCCACTGTGAATACAAATTCTGGGATCTACCTGAGTTGTTTTAACTTTGTGTTTGTATTAATTACAGAATTTGTACTCACAATCGGATCTATCTGAGTTGTTTCAATTTTGTGTTTGTATTAATTACAGAATTTGTACTCACAATGGATCTATCTGAGTTGTTTCAATTTTGTGTTTGTATTAATTACAGAATTTTTACTCACAGTCGGATCTATTTGAGTTGTTTTAACTTTGTGTTTCTATTAATTGCATAATTTTTACTTCTAAGTTTGGACAATGACCCAATGTGGGTTAGCGCTAAAACGAACAATATAAAAAAAAAAGATATAGTTCCAAGTATTACGTAATTAAAAAAGAGAACTTTTAATAAATTCAATATTTTGAATTAAATTGTGGATATTTCAAGGGATGTTTAGCCATTGAGAGAGAGAGTGGCTTTACAACGTAAAGTTCTAGAATCTTCAGTATCACATAAAACTCTGCAGCTACATTCACTTCTGATCCATCAACATCATCCAGTATATCATATAAAACTCTGCAGCTACATACACTTCTGATCCACCAATATCATCCAGTATATCATAAAAACTCTGCAGCTACATACACTTCTGGTCCATCAATATCATCCAGTATATCATAAAATCTTTACAGCTACATTCACTTCTGATCCATCAATATCATCCAGTATATCATAAAAACTTTACAGCTACATTCACTTCTGATCCATCAATATCATCCAGTATATCATAAAAACTCTGCACCTACATACACTTCTGGTCCATCAATATCATCCAGTATATCATAAAAACTGCAGCTACATATACTTCTGATCCATCAATATCATCCAGTATAGCATATAAAACTCTGCAGCTACATTCACTTCTGATCCATCACTATCTTCCAGTATATCATATAAAACTTCGCAGCTACATTCACTTCTCATCCATCAATATCATCCAGTATATCATCAAAACTCCGCAGTTACATTCCCATCTGATCCATCACTATCTTCCAGTATATCATAAAAACTCAGCAGCTACATACACTTCTGATCCATCAATATCATCCAGTATATCATAAAAACTCTGCAGCTACATTCACTTCTGATCCATCAATATCATCCAGTATATCATAAAACTCTGCAGCTACATACACTTCTGATCCATCACTATCATCTAGTATATCATATAAAACTTCGCAGTTACATTCACTTCTGATCCATCAATAT
>NW_013681485.1:2950-4011 GCF_000517525.1 Limulus polyphemus | reverse complement strand
TGAAGAACAACCAGTAAAACATAAAAACAAAGTTAGGTTCCTCTACTATTATACAACTTGAAAAGAACCATTAAAACATAAAAAACAACAGTTAGGATCCTCTACTATTATACAACGTGAAGAAGAACCATTGAAACATAAAAAAAACAAAAGTCAGTTTCATCTAATGTTATACAACGTGACGAACAACCAGTAAAACGTAAAAAACAACAGTTAGGTTCCGCTACTATTATACAAGTTGAAGAAAAACCAGTAAAACGTAATAAGAACATTTAGGTTCCTCTACTGTTATAAAACGTAAAGAAGATCCATTAAAAAATAAAAAACAACAGTTAGGTTTCTATACTATTATACAACGTCAAGAACAACCAGAAAAACATAGGTTCCTCTAGTATTATACAACGTAAAGAAGATCCAGGAAAACATAAAAAAACAACAGTCAGTTTCATC
The DNA here is from genome assembly GCF_000517525.1 of Limulus polyphemus. Classification (NCBI taxonomy): domain Eukaryota; kingdom Metazoa; phylum Arthropoda; class Merostomata; order Xiphosura; family Limulidae; genus Limulus; species Limulus polyphemus. The sequence goes on along the minus strand of NW_013681485.1, from coordinate 3,561 downwards.
TACTATTATACAACGTTAAGAACAACCAGTAAAACATAACAACCAACTGTTATATTCCTCTAATAACATTCAACGTGAAGAAGAACCATTAAAACATAAATAACAATAGGTAGGTTCCTCTACTATTATACAACGTGAAGAAGAACCATTAAAACATAAAAAGAACAGTTTGGTTCCACTACTATTATACAACGTGAAGAGAAACTATTAAAACATAAAAAAAAGTTAGGATCCTCTAGTATTATACGACGTGAAGAACAACCAGTAAAACATAAAAAAACAACAGTTAGGTTCCGCTACTATTATACAAGGTAAAGAAAAACCAGTAAAACGTAAGAAGAACAGTTAGGTTCCTCTACTGTTATAAAACGTAAAGAAGAACCATTAAAACATAAAAAAACAACAGTTAGGTTTCTATATTATTATACAACGTGAAGAACAACAAGAAAAACATAAAAAACAACAGTTAGATTACTCTACTATTATACAACGTGAAAAAACTATTAAAACATAAAAAACGACAGTTAGGTTCCTCTACTATTATACAACGTGAAGAAAAACTATTAAAACATAAAAAACGACAGTTAGGTTCCTCTACTATTATACAACGT
>NW_013681485.1:0-2573 GCF_000517525.1 Limulus polyphemus | reverse complement strand
TAGGTTCCTCTACTATTATACAACGTGAAGAAGAACCACTAAAACATGAAAAAACAGTTTGTTTCCTCTACTATTATGCAACGTGAAGAGAAACTATTAAAACATAAAAAAACTGTTAGGATCCTCTAGTATTATACAACGTGAAGAACAACCAGCAAAACATAAAAAAACAACAGTTAGGTTCCGCTACTATTATACAAGGTGAAGAAAAACCAGTAAAACGTAAAAAGAACAGTTGGGTTCCTCTACTGTTATAAAACGTAAAGAAGAACCATTAAAACATAAAAAACAACAGTTAGGTTTCTATACTATTACACAACGTGAAGAACAACCAGAAAAACATAAAAAACAACAGTTAGATTACTCTACTATTATACAACGTGAAGAAGAACCATTAAAACATAAAAAGAACAGTTTGGTTCCTCTACTATTATACAACGTGAAGAGAAACTATTAAAACATAAAAAAACTGTTAGGATCCTCTAGTATTCTACAACGTGAAGAACAACCAGCAAAACATAAAAAAACAACAGTTAGGTTCCGCTACTATTATACAAGGTGAAGAAAAACCAGTAAAACGTAAATAGAACAGTTAGGTTCTTCTACTGTTATAAAACGTAAAGAGAAACCATTAAAATATAAAAAACAACAGTTAGTTTTTTATACTATTATACAACGTCAAGAACAACCAGAAAAACATAAAAAAAACACTTAAGTTCCTCCACTATTATACAACATGAAGAAGAACCAGTAAAATATGAAAAACAACAGTAAGGTTTCTATACTATTATACAACGTAAATACGAACCATTAAAAAAAACAACAATTTAAGTTCCTCTAAAATTGTACAACGTGAAGAAAAACTATTAAAACATAAAAAATAGCAGTTAGGTTCCTCTACTACTATACAACGTGAAGAAAAACTATTAAAACATAAAAAACGACAGTTAGGTTCCTCTACTATTATACAACGTGAAGAAGAACCATTAAAACATAAAAAACAACATTTAGGGTCCTCTATTGTTATACAATGTGAATAAGAACCAAAAAAACATAAAAAACAAGAGACATGTTCCTCTACTATTATAAAACGTGAAGAATAACCATTAAAACATAAAAAACAACAGTTAAGTTTCTTTACTATTATACAACGTGAAGAAATACTATTAAAACATAAAAAACAACAGTTAGGTTCCTCTACTATTATACAACGTGAAGAAAAAATATTGAAACATAAAAACGACAGTTAGGTTCCTCTACTTTTATACAACATGAAGAAGAACAAGTAAGACATAAAAAGAACAGTTAGGTTCCACTACTATTACACAACGTGAATGAGAACCACTAAAACACAAAAACAATAGTTAGGTTTCTCTACTATTATACAACGTGAAAAAAATCCAGTAAAATATAAAAACAACAGATAGGTTCCTCTATTATTATACAACGTAAAGAGGATCCAGTAAAACATTAAAAAACAACAGTTAAGTTCCACTAATATTAAAGAACGTGAATAATAACCAGTAAAATATAAAAACAACAGATAGGTTCCTCTAGTATTATACAACGTAAAGAAGATCCAGTAAAACATAAAAAAACAACAGTTAAGTTCCACTAATATTAAACAACGTGAATAATAACCAGTAAAATATAAAAACAACAGATAGGTTCCTCTAGTATTAAACAACGTAAAGAAGATCCAGTAAAACATAAAAAAACAACAGTTAAGTTCCAATAAAATTAAACAACGTGAAGAATAACCAGTAAAAAAAAAAAAAAACAACAGTTAGGTACCTCTGCTATTATAAAACGTGAAAAATAACAATTAAAACATAAAAAACAACAGTTAAGTTCCTTTACTATTATACAACGTGAATAAATACTATTAAAACATAAAAAACGACAATTAGGTTCCTCTACTCTTATACAACGTGAATAAGAAAAACTAAAACATAAAAAACAATAGTTAAGTTCTCTACTATTATACAACGTAAATAAGAACCAGAAAAAAATAAAAACAACAGTAAAGTTCCTCTAATATTGTACAACGGTAAGAAGAACCATTAAAACATAAAAAAGCAACAGACAGTTTCCTTTACTAATATACAACATGAAAAACAACCAGTAAAACGTAAAAAAAAACAGTTAGGTTCCTATACTATTATACAACGTAAAAAAGACCAATTAAAACCACCAATTAAAACAACAGTTAGGTTCCTCTTGTATTATACAACGTAAAGAATAACCAGTAAGACATTAAAAAGAACAGTTATGTTCCACTACTATTAAACAACGTGTAGAAGAACAATTATAACATAAAAAATAGCAATTACGTTCCTCTTCTATTATACAACGTGAAGAAGAATCAGTAAAACATAAAAAACAACAGTTAGGTTCCTCTACTATTTTACAACGTGAAGAAGAACCAGTAAAACATAAAAAACAACAGTTAGGTTTCTCTACTATTATACAACGTGAAAAAGAATCAGTAAAACTTAATAAACAACAGTTAGGTTTCTCTACTATTATACAACGTGAAGAAGAATCAGTAAAACTTAATAAACAACAGTTAG
>NW_013681484.1:2123-4574 GCF_000517525.1 Limulus polyphemus | reverse complement strand
TTGAAACCTGTAATAGTCTGATTCTGTCTCTTTTCTCTCTAGGTTTGTATGTAATGGACAACTGATTCTGTCTCGTTTCTCTCTAGGTTTGTATGTAATGGACAACTGATTCTGTCTCGTTTCTCTCTAGGTTTGTATGTAATGGACAATTGATTCTGTCTCGTTTCTCTCTCGTTTTGTATGTAATGGACAACTGATTCTGTCTCGTTTCTCTCTAGGTTTGTAGGTAATGGACAACTGATTCTGTCTCGTTTCTCTCTAGGTTTGTATGTAATGGACAACTGATTCCGTCTCGTTTCTCTCTCGGTTTGTATGTAATGGACAATTGATTCTGTCTCGTTTCTCTCTCGTTTTGTATGTAATGGACAACTGATTCTGTCTTGTTTCTCTCTCTCGGTTTGTATGTAATGGACAACTGATTCTGTCTCGTTTCTCTCTAGGTTTGTATGTAATGGACAACTGATTCTGTCTCGTTTCTCTCTAGGTTTGTATGTAATGGACAACTGATTCTGTCTCGTTTCTCTCTAGGTTGTATGTAATGGACAACTGATTTGTCTCGTTTCTCTCTCGTTTTGTATGTAATGGACAACTCTACCTCATTTTTCGTAAGTGGGAAGAACGTTTCTTTTACTAAGCTTTAGACTCTGACGACGTTTCTGTTACTAGGCTAACTGTTACGTTAAGGGTAACAAGACACTATAGATAACCATTACGTTAAGGGTAACAAGACGATATAAATAACTGTTACGTTAAGGGTAAGGGGACAATATAAATAACTGTTACGTTAAGGGTAATGAAACAATATAAATAACCGTTACGTTAAGGGCAACAATACGCTATAAATAACCGTTACGTTAAGGGTAACAAGACGATATAAATAACTGTTACGTTAAGGGTAACGAGACACTATAAATAACTGTTACGTTAAGGGTAACGAGACAATATAAATAACCGTTACGTTAAGGGTAACGAGACGATATAAATAACTGTTACGTTAAGGGTAACGAGACAATATAAATAACTGTTACGTTAAGGGTAACGAGACAATATAAATAAGTGTTACGTTAAGGGTAACAAGACACTATGAATAAGTGGTACGTTAAGGGTAACAAGACACTATAGATAACCATTACGTTAAGGGTAAGGAGACAATATAAATAACTGTTACGTAAAGGGTAATGAGACAATATAAATAACTGTTACGTTAAGGGTAATGAGACAATATAAATAACTGTTACGTTAAGGGTAACGAGACACTATGAATAAGTGTTACGTTAAGGGTAACAAGACACTATAGAAAACCATTACGTTAAGGGTAACGAGACAATATAAATAACTGTTACGTTAAGGGTAAGGATACAATATAAATAAGTGTTACGTTAAGGGTAACAAGACACTATAGAAAACCATTACGTTAAGGGTAAGGAGACGATATAAATAACTGTTACGTAAAGGGTAACAAGGCACTATAAATAACTGTTACGTTAAGGGTAACGAGACAGAGAACAACTCCCGCTCGCGACGATTAATTAAGAGAATAAAAACCACGCAAGTATTTGACGGTTTTCAAAAGACTTGAGTTTAGCGATCACTTACTTTGTTCACCAAATTAGCACTGATTGAAGAACTTTCAAAATTAGGATTAGTCAGTGAGTAACATAAAAAAAAGCACTTTAAGTCACTAGCTCGGAGACTAAACTAAATATAGCTGTCGGAAACAAGTCTTAATCAGTTTAATAAGATATTCTTTTAAACTTGCTTAAAATAAGCAGCTTGATTAGAACGAAGTCACTTAATGAAAGAATTTGACATTTTTTAACCCTCACAAAAATATATACTTCCCCTTTTGAAATCGTTCGTCCTTTTATCACGGACCAGGTGTGGCCTAATGGTTAGCACTCTTGAACAATGAACGTGAAGGTCCATGATTTGTGTTCCTTTACCGAAAATAAATAACTAAATAGCACCCCACGTTTTTTTTTTGGCTGTTGACTAGTTTGACTTCCATCTAGTCTATCAGTTCAGAATTAGAGATTACAAGCGCAGGTGAATACTGATATCTTTGGTGTAGCTTTGTGTGAATATTGATATCCTTGGTGTAGCTTTGTGTGAATATTGATATCCTTGGTGTAGCTTTGTGTGAATATTTATATCTTTGGTGTAGCTTTGTGTGAATATTGATATCTTTGGTATAACTTTGTGTGAATACTGATATCCTTGGTGTAGTTTTGTGTGAATGTTGATATCCTTGGTGTAGCTTTGTGTGAATGTTGATATCCTTGGTGTAGCTGTGTGTGAATGTTGATATCCTTGGTGAGGCTTTGTGTGAATATTTATATCTTTGGTGTAGCTTTGTGTGAATATTGATATCTTTGGTATAGTTTTGTGTGAATATTGATATCCTTGGTTTAGCTTTCTGTGAATACTGATATCCTTGGTGTAGCTTTGTGT
>NW_013681484.1:0-1183 GCF_000517525.1 Limulus polyphemus | reverse complement strand
CATATAATGGGTTATAATCCTCAGAGCATATGACATATATTGGGTTATAATCCTCAGAGCATATGACATATATTGGGTTATAATCCTCAGAGCATATGACATATAATGGGTTATAATCCTCAGAGCATATGACACATATTGGGTTATAATCCTCAGAGCATATGACATATAATGGGTTATAATCCTCAGAGCATATGACATATATTGGGTTATAATCATCAGAGCATATGACATATATTGGGTTATAATCCTCAGAGCATATGACATATATTGGGTTATAATCCTCAGAGCATATGACATATATTGGGTTATAATCCTCAGAGCATATGACATATATTGGGTTATAATCCTCAGAGCATATGACATATATTGGGTTATAATCCTCAGAGCATATGACATATATTGGGTTATAATCCTCAGAGCATATGACATATATAGATTTCAAAGGGACTGTGTTTGTTTGTTTGTTGAGTTCACGACGAGCTACACGACGGCTACCTGTGCTAGCCGTTCCTAATTTAGAAGTGGTAGATTAGAGGGATGACGGGTAGTCAACACCATCCACTGCCAACTTTACCAACGAATAGTGGGATTGATTTTCACAATATAACGCCTCCATGGCTGAAAGAGCAAGAGTGTTCGGTGACGGGTTTCGAACCCACAGATTTCGAATCGAGCGCTCTAACCACCAGGCCATGCTATCCACAGTTCCTAAAACATGCACGGTAAGACATCTAGCGTATAGTAGTCTTAAAATTAACTAGCACCCTCCGCCTATGTTACGGACAGGAGAATGCTGAACATCTCTGCACTTTCAGGTTACGAGGGATAGTCGTAATCATGCCGAAATGATTGGAGGTTACGAGGGATACTCGTAATCGTGCCGAAATAAATATCAATGGTTGTTGTTTGCTATTAAGCACAAAGCTACACAAAGGACTATCTGTGTTCTGCCTACCACAGGTATTCTAGCGGTATAGGTCCGCAGACATACCACTGTGCCACTGGGGGGCAACTACCAGTGCAGTAAATGTTGTACGTTTTTTAGTCAGTTGAAATCCCTTTATCTATTTTAAGCTCCTAGATAGCCAATGAGATGTTTAGGGGTAACGTGATAGCCAATGAGATGTTTAGGGGTAACGTGATAGCCAATGAGATGTTTAGGGGTAACGTGATAGCCAAT
>NW_013681483.1:1765-3958 GCF_000517525.1 Limulus polyphemus | reverse complement strand
TTAATAGTCTCCTGGCATTCTCCACCAATATTATATCTGCTGAACACTGGGGTTACAAGATGGAAACACAAGGAAATATTTCCTTTAAAGTTGGGGTGACGTAAACCCCTTTGTATCTGTGACAGAGATGATAATATGAGTTAATAGTCTCCTGGCATTCTCCACCAATATTATATCTGCTGAACACTGGGGTTACAAGATGGAAACACAAGGAAATATTTCCTTTAAAGTTGGGGTAACGTAAACCCCTTTGTATCTATGACAGAGATGATAATATGATTTAATAGTCTCCTGGCATTCTCCACCAATATTATATCTGCTGAACACTGGGGTTACAAGATGGAAACACAAGGAAATATTTCCTTTGATATTCCTGAGAATATTTAATGTGTGTACTTTGGTAAGAACCAGAGCCAGAAATATGGATTCTTGTTTGAGTGTTTGCTATTAAGCACAAAGCTACACAATGAGCTCTCTATGCTGTGCTCACCGCGGGTATCGAAACTCGGTTTTTAGCGTTATAAGTTTCAGGCTTACTGTTGAGCCACTAGGTGTGTGTGTAGAAATATGGAAAAGCGCGGAAAGGTTACTATTAATACGACAGTTATAAAAGTGTAGGATACTGCTTATGTAACAACAATAATATATTAATTTCCGTATGTAACACATTAACATGTTTAGAGGTACGCCTGTTCCATCCCAAATCATCTACCTTCCGAACCTTTCTTAAACTGTATCGCTCTGTTGTGTTTCGTACTTGCACAAGTTATTGTATAACAAATTTAAGTACGTAACACCTGCAAAACAACTAGAAAAAATAGGTCATATATCGTAAGAAACATATTAGTAGATTATCCTAAACGTTTATTTTCAGTTTAAATTTCTGTGACATTTGAACCAGAGTTATCAGGATGACGTAACGTACAATTCTAGACTGTACCAAGATAAAAGAATAGGAGTCATGGATCAGGTAATGATAGGAGTCATGGATCAGGTAAGGATAGAAGTCGTGGATTAGGTAAGGATAGAAGTCATGGATCAGGTAAGGATAGGGTCATGGATCAGGTAAGGATAGAAGTCATGGATTAGGTAAGGATAGAGGTCATGGATCAGGTAATTATAGAAGTAATGGATCAGGTAAGAATAGAGGTCATGGATCAGGTAAAGATAGAAGTCATGGATCAGGTAGTGATAGAAGTCATGGATCAGGTAAGGATAGAAGTCATGGATTAGGTAAGGATAGAACTCATGGATCAGGTAATGATAGGAATCATGGATCAGGTAATGATAGAAGTCATGGATTTGGTAAGGATAGGGGTCATGGATCAGGTAAGGATAGGGGTCATGGATCAGGTAAGGATAGGGGTCATGGATCAGGTAAGGATAGGACTCATGGATCAGGTAAAGATAGGGGTCATTGATCAGGTAATGATATGACTCATGGATCAGGTAAGGATAGAAGTCATGGATTAGGTAAGGATAGGAATCATGGATCAGGTAGTGATAGAAGTCATGGATTAGGTAAGGATAGGAATCATGGATCAGGTAGTGATAGAAGTCATGGATTAGGTAAGGATAGGACTCATGGATCAGGTAAGGATAGGGGTCATGGATCAGGTAATGATAGGACTCATGGATCAAGTAAGGATAGAACTCATGGATCAGGTAGTGATAGGGGTCATGGATCGAGTAATGATAGGACTCATGGATCAAGTAAGGATAGAACTCATGGATCAGGTAAGGATAGGACTCATGGATCAGGTAATGATAGGACTCATGGATCAGGTAAGAACAACACAACATCAGGAAGATAGGGCTCATTGATCAAGTAAGAAGGACCTCACGTTTCAAAATCAGAAGTTGAAAAGGTTCAAAGAATGTGCCAAAACAGGCCTACGTGTCGAGATATAAACTCTTTGCATACATTGGACCATTTCCACTGTTCTCAATCCATACACAGGACTCATATATGGAGTCTGTCAGGAAACCGATGTCCTAATACTTTTAATAACCTTCTGTGGTTAAGACTGGAACGTCTATGTCGTTGGATACGTAGTGTTTTTATGTTTTAACATAGGAACAGACATAGGTAGAATGGCAGTGTTTTTATGTTTTAACATAGGAATAGACATTAGTAGAATGGCAGTGTTTTTATGTTTTAACATAGGAACAGACATTGGTAGAATGGCAGTG
>NW_013681483.1:0-1443 GCF_000517525.1 Limulus polyphemus | reverse complement strand
GTGGTTTTATGTTTTAACATAGGAACAGACATAGGTAGAATGGCAGTGTTTTTATGTTTTTGTATAGGAACAGACATAGGTAGAATGGCAGTGTTTTTATGTTTTAACATAGGAACAGACATAGGTAGAATGGCAGTGTTTTTATGTTTTAACATAGGAACAGACATAGGTAGAATGGCAGTGTTTTTATGTTTTAACACAATCGCTTTTTCCCTTGAATGTCGATATTTACTCTTCACTACGACGTTTGATTTGATTTTTTAAATTATAACCTCACCTCTGCTAACGAGCTTAAAATACTTATACAAAACGGATCAACGGATCGCTGAGAAACAGTTCTGCGTCTGCCTGCTTTTGTTAAAGCTCTTGTCAAGAACAAAACGAAGTTTATGTTCTTGTGTGTATGAGAGCTGACGTTTTTCTAATCAACACATTACATCTCATTTATATCCGTCCATTCCCTTTCAGTAAAAATTAATTTTAATTTGAACACAAGCTTTATCTACAGTTGTAGGTTTTGGTTTCCTTTTTAACATCATACTTTAATGCATTCATTTGGATGTTCATGACAACTTTAATCTGAGTAAAAACTATAGAAGCAATGAATATTTTAATTTCAGAAAAACTCTAAAAGTATCCGCTAGGATTTCCAGTCCATCGGCATAATCTTAGAACTGGGAAATTGTAATAAAAGCTATAATAGTCTAAATAAATTTATTAAAGTCTGGAATTAGGTAAAAGCGAAGTTTTAAATACAGTAAAAATGTTTTTTATTAAGTATTTTTTTAACATAGTTGAAAAAATAGTCGAACAGCCTGAAAGTGTGAATGTATCCTAGAATCATGTTAGTAAATTCGGGCAGTGTGGTATAAGTTATGTTTGATTTATTGGGCTCAAAAGTAAAACATTAGAATATTTTAAGAAAAACAAGAAATTTAGAAGATAAGTGGATAAATCAACAACATCAAATTCATGAGACCAAATTACATCTGTATGTTAAGTTAATTTATACACGTGCAACTTGTTTATTTGAGAAATTATTCTGTTACCCATTTAAGGTTGAGTTCTTCCATTTTAGTGTGCTTCAGATTGATGTTAGTGTTTCTGTTGTAACACTAACCTGAACTGACTTTCTGAAGGTAGAAAGAATCCCAATCTGGCGATGAAACAGCAGTATCGTTGTTACATTACTAACCTGAACTGACTTTCTGACGGTAGCAAGAATCCCAACCCGGCGATGAAATACCAGCATCGTTATTACATTACTAACCGGAACTGGCTTTCTGACGGTAGAAAGAATCCCAATCCGGCGATGAAATACCAGCATCGTTGTTACATTACTAACCGGAACTGGCTTTCTGACGGTAGAAAGAATTCCAATCCGGCGATGAAACAGCAGTATCATTGTTACATTACTAACCTGAACTGACTTTCTGACGGTAG
>NW_013681482.1:1665-4426 GCF_000517525.1 Limulus polyphemus | reverse complement strand
CGTTTACACTTTACCAAACTTAAAACTTTATTTACAGATGGACCAGCCAGGACTCGATCCAGAGATTCTACAGTCCAGGTCTGGAGTTTGTCGAAATATCAGCTCACCTGGTAAAGGTATGTTATTCAGAATACAAACCCAGAGTGGCCCTGCAGGGCAAGGTGGCTAGGGTGCTTGACTAGGGTGCCTTCCCTCTAGTCTTTCAATGCTAAATTAGGGAAAAGTAGTACAGATAATCCTCATGTAGCTTTGCGTGAAACTAAAAAAAAACCCAGAGGTACAAAATTTTAAAAAAGATAATATTTAAAGCTTTCTACTTGTTTGTTATATGTGGTATTTCATGTGATGTAACATGCAAACCTACCGATGTTACTAACAATATTAAAGAGGAAAGGTATATATATATATATATATATACGAGCAAAAGAACTTGTGATATGGCCCCTTTGGTAGCTCAGTGGCAAGTCTGAGGGCTTTTAATGCTAAAAAGTCAGAGGTTTGATATCCTTAAATGACACAACACATATAGCCAATTATACAGCTTTGCACTTAACAACAAAAACAAACCTTTTGACATTAATACCATACCTTATAAACTAATTTTTATCTTTGTGCTGAGATTTCTTCACTGAAAACCAAACTTAAACATGCCATGTGATATTTCTTATTTTATAATTATAATTAATAATATAACAATGAACCATATCTTGAAGAGGCAACAATAAGTCGACTCAAGACCTTCAAGTGCCTTATCCAAAGTATATCGAATCAGTTTACCACCATCAATGTTTGATTTCAGTTATTGTCAATCATCCATCACTGCAAGAACTAAAATCAAATTAATTGTTATCCTTCACATCATTATACCTAGACAACAACTTAAAATAATTCATTCTAATTTCACACCTCTGATAGAAAAATTCTTGGTGAGCTCTTTCAGATTTACTTTCAGACAGTTCATTTCCTAGTGAGCAACATTTTTCTTGATGTGACTTTTAAGCGGCTGTAACCTCCAGAGTTTCATTTAGATGTAATTATCATCAGTGGTTAACGATGAAAAATTTCATTAACAGTTGAGGATCCTCGGATGCTAGCATTTCTGTATCCTCAACCTCGCCAGAGAGTAGAGTGCCATGAACAGCTATCTATGGGTATTATGGGTGAAGATGAAGAAACCGAATGGGTTAATAGTAGACCAGGCATTCTAGAGCTTTCACCAGACAAAGCTGGGCAGGATGTGACACCGGCCAATCTTGATTTTGAAAGAAAATTAGAAAAACGTGGTACTCTTCAGTCATTAGCAAGTAAGAGTTACATCTTGTAGTGTCTAACTAAAGCATATGTGTTAAGTTTATCATAATGTAGCATCTAACTAAAGTATATCTGTTAAATTTATCATAATGTAGTGTTTAACTAAAGCATATGTGTTAAGTTTATCATAATGTAGCATCTAACTAAAGTATATCTGTTAAATTATCATAATGTAGTGTCTAACTAAAGCATATGTGTTAAGTTTATCATAATGTAGTGTTTAACTAAAGTATATCTGTTAAGTTATCATAATGTAGTGTCTCACTAAAGTATATCTGTTAAGTTATCATAATGTAGTGTCTAACTAAAGCATATGTGTTAAGTTTATCATAATGTAGTGTTTAACTAAAGTATATCTGTTAAGTTATCATAATGTAGTGTCTAACTAAAGCGTATGTGTTAAATTTATCATAATGTAGCATCTAACTAAAGCGTATGTGTTAAGTTTATCATAATGTAGTGTTTAACTAAAGTATATGTGTTAAGTTTATCATAATGTAGCATCTAACTAAAGTGTATGTGTTAAGTTTATCATAATGTAGTGTTTAACTAAAGTATATGTGTTAAGTTATAATGTAGTGTTTAACTAAAGTATATGTGTTAAGTTATCATAATGTAGTGTTTAACTAAAGCGTATGTGTTAAGGTTATCATAATGTAGTGTCTAACTAAAGTATATGTGTTAAGGTTATCATAATGTAGTGTTTAACTAAAACGTATGTGTTAAGGTTATCATAATGTAGTGTCTTACATTATGATAACTTAACACATATACTTTAGTTCTACATTATGATAACCTTAACACATATACTTTAGTTAAACACTACATTATGATAACTTAACACATATACTTTAGTTAAACACCATATGTTTTAAGTTTATCATAATGTAGCATCTAACTAAAGCGTATGTGTTAAATTTATCATAATGTAGCATCTAACTAAAGCGTATGTGTTAAGTTTATTATAATGTAGTGTTTAACTAAAGTATATGTGTTAAGTTTATCATAATGTAGCATCTAACTAAAGCATATGTGTTAAGTTATCATAATGTAGTGTTTAACTAAAGCGTATGTGTTAAACTTATCATAATGTAGTGTTTAGCTAAAGCGTATGTGTTAAGTTATCATAATGTAGTGTTTAACTAAAGCGTATGTGTTAAGTTATCATAATGTAGTGTTTAACTAAAGTATATGTGTTAAGTTATCATAATGTAGTGTCTAACTAAAGCGTATGTGTTAAGTTTATCATAATGTAGTGTTTAACTAAAGTATATGTGTTAAGTTTATCATAATGTAGTGTTTAACTAAAGTATGTGTGTTAAGTTTATCATAATGTAGTGTTTAACTAAAGTATATGTGTTAAGTTATCATAATGTAGTGTTTAACTAATGTATATGTGTTAAGTTATCATAATGTAGTGTCTAACTAAAGCGTATGTGTTAAGTTATCA
>NW_013681482.1:0-878 GCF_000517525.1 Limulus polyphemus | reverse complement strand
AAGGACTTGTGTCGCTAAAGTTTCGTCGGAACGAAGTTATGGAAAGTTAATTAACAAACGAAGACGTAACAATACATTTTAAATATATAGCTAAAATTTTCAGCACCATGAACCCATTGAAAATGTTAAAACTTTAATTTTGTTGTATCTATTTATTACTTTTTGTTTGCCTTTTTTTTAGAAGAAAAGTTAACGTAGTCCCAAAATACATTGCACAAAGTTCTTAGTTTACTTATTCTGGTCTACATCGCATGGCCTGGTGGTGAGGGTGTTTGACTCACAATCTGTGGGTTGTGGATTTGAATCTCATTACCAAACACACTTGCTCTTTCAACCAGGGAGGTATTTTAAAGTGCTGGACAATCCCATTAGAATTGCCCAAGAGTTAGCATAGATGGTGTTAGTCTGTTCAAACACTTTGACCTCATTTCATTGTGTTCTACATGGTAATATGGTTGTTAGGTTTAGGTATTGTTTTCTGTCTAGGTGGTTTAGTTTTAAAAAAACTACTTAAACTAACTATGTACTGTATTTTATGAGCCAAGATGTTTGTAACTATTGAAGGAAGAAATGAGACATCATTACATACAAATAATATTATATTATGTACATATGCATGTGCAACTAACAAATCTAAAACAACAGCTAATAAACAACAAATCTAAAACAAATCTAAAAAAAGGGTTATTTTATGATTAACTGAATATCATAAACTAGGTTTATAGAAAGATAAAACAGGGTCATTTTATGATTAACTGAATATTATAAACTAGGTTTATAGAAAGATAAAAAAGGGTCATTTTATGATTAACTGAATATCATAAACTAGGTTTATAGAAAGATAAAAAAGGGTCATTTTATGATTAACTGAATATCAT
>NW_013681481.1:0-3640 GCF_000517525.1 Limulus polyphemus | reverse complement strand
TTTTCAAAGTCAACAAATTCTAGTGGAAGGAGTACGAAAAGACCGTTATAACAGTCGACAAAATATAGTGGAAGGAAGACTAATTAGACCGACATTAATGTTAACAGAATCTTGCGGAAAAAGGACTAAATATACTGTTATCAATATCGACAAAATCTAGTTTAAGAAGGACTAAAAAGACCATTATAAAAGTTATTAAAATATAGAATAAGAAAGGCTTAAATGGCCGTTATCAACGTCGAAAACATCTAGTCTATGATGGCCTAAAAAGACAGTTATGAACGTCGACAAAATCTAGTAGAAGAAAACTAAAAACCCGTTATCAAAGTCAAGTAAATCACGTGGAAAAAGGGCTTAAAATACCGTTATCAGAGTCGTAAATTTAGTCTATGAAGGCCTAAGAAGAGAGTTATGAACATCGACAAAATCTAGTAGAAGAAAAACTAAAAACTCGTTTTCAAAGTCAACAAAATCTAGTGGAAAACAGACTAAAAGTACCCTTATAAATGTCAACAAAATCTAGTGGAAATAGGACTAAAAGACCATTATAACAGTCGACAAAATATAGTGGAAGAAAGACTAAAAAGACCGACATTAATATTAACAGAATCTTGCGGAGGAAGGACTAAAAAGATCGTTATCAAAGTTAACAAAATCTAGTGTAAGAACTATTCAAAAGATCATTATCCAAATAAAGAAAATGTCGTGTAAGAAGGACTAAAAAGACCATTATCAAAGTTAAAAATCTAGTGGAAGAAGGACTAAAAAGATAGTTATCAAAGTCAAAAAACTCTAGTGTAAGAAAGACTAAAAAGACCATTATGAATGTCAAAAAATCTAGTGTAAGAATTACTAAAAAGATCGTAATTAAAGTTACCAAATCTTGCGGAAGAAGGACTAAAAATATTGTTTTCAATGTTAACAAAATCTAGTTCAAGAAGGACTAAAAACACCATTAAGAATGTAATTAAAATCTAGAGAAAGACAGACTAAAAAGATCGTTATCAATGTCGAAAACATCTAGTGGAAGAAAAAATTTTCAAAGCCACAACATCTAGTGGAAAAGGGTTAAAAATACCGTTATCAATGTCAACAAAATCTAGTGAAAGAATGACTAAAAAGATCGATATGAAAGTTATTAAAATCAAGAGTATGATATACTAAAAAGACCTTTATTAAAGTCGAAAAAATCTAGTAGAAGAAAAACTAAAAACCCGTTATCAAAGTCGACAAAATGTTCTGTAAAAAGATCTAAAAAGACCGTTATCAAAGTCAACAAAATCTAGTGCAATAAGGACTAAATAGACCATTATGAAAGTCATTAAAATCTAGAGTAAGAAAGACTAAAAAGACCGTTATCAAAGTCGAAAAAATCTAGTGGAAGAAAAACTAAAAACCCCTTATCAAAGTCAACAACATCTAGTGGAAAAATGGCTTAAATACCGTTATCAAAATCGAAGAACCTTAGAGTAAAAGGGCAAAAACCCCTTTACCTTTAAGAAGGCATAAAAAGACAGTTATGAAAGTCGACAAAATCTAGTGGAAGAAAAACTAAAAACCCGTTATAAAGTCGACAAAATCTAGTGTAAAAAACCTGAAAATACCGTTATAAAATTCAACAAAATCTGTTGCAAGAAGGACTAAAAAGATCATTATGAAAGTCATTAAAATCTAGTGTAAGAAAGACTAAAAACCCGATATGAAAGTCAACAAAATCTATAGGAAAATGGACTAAAAAGACCATTAACAAAATCAATAAAATCTAGTGGAAGAAGGACTAAAAGACATTTATAACAGTCTACAAAATATAGTGGAAGGAGGACTAAAAAGATCGTCATTATAGTTAACAAAATCTTGCGAAAGAAGGACTAATTATACCGTTATCATTGTCAAAAAATTCTAGTGCAAAGAAGACTAAAAAAAAAAATTATGAAAGTCATTAAAATCTAGAATAAGAAAGAATAAAAAGACCGTTATCAAAGTCAACAACATCTAGTGCCAAAAGGGCTAAAAATACCGTTATCAAAGTCATAAATATCTAATGTAAGAAGGACAAAAAGACCATTATAAAAGTCGATAAAATCTAGTGTAAAAAGGACTAAAAAAACATTATGAAAGTCAACAAAATCTAGTGTAAGAACTATTAAAAAAAACATTATCCAAGTAAATAAAATGTAGTGTAAGTATGACTAGAAAGACCGTTACGAAAATACCAAAATCTTGTGGAAGAAAGACTAAAAAGACAGTTATCAAAATCAACAACATCTAGTGGAAAAAAAGCTAAAAATAACGATTTCAAAGTCGAACATATCTAATCTAAGAAGAACAAAAAGACTTTTGTAAAAGTCGATAAAATTTAGTGTAAGAAAGACTAAAAAGACCATTATGAATGTAAAAAAATCTAATGTAAGAATTACTAAAAAGACCGTTATGAAAGTTAACAAAATCTAGTGGAAGAAGGACTAAAAAAGTTATCAAAGTCAAAAACATCTAGTGGAAAAAAGAGCAAAAAATACCGTTACAAAAGTCGAAAATATCTAAAGTAAAAAGGCCAAAAAACTGTTATAAAAGTCAATAATAGGTAATGTAAGAAGGACAAAAAAGACAGTTATCAAAGTCAACAAAATGTAATGTAAGAAAGAATAAAAAGACCATTATGAATGTCACAAAATCTTGTGGTAGAAAGATTAAAAAGACCTTCTTAAAAGTCGAAAATATCTAGTGTAAGAAGGACAAAAAGACCGTTATGAAATCGATAAATTCTAGTGCAAGAAAGGCTACAAAGACCATTATGAATTTCAAAAATATCTAGTGTAAGAAGTACTAAAAAGATCATTATCAAAGTGACGAAATGTCGTGTAAGAAAACCGTTATCAAAAGACCATTATCAAACTCAACAAAATCTAGTTTAAGATAGACTAAAAAGACCATTATGAATGTCAAAAAATCTAGTGTAAGAATTACTAAAAACCCGATATTTAAGTTAACAAAATATATAGGAAAACGGACTAAAAAGACCGTTATCAAAATCAACAAAAACTAGTGGAAGAAGGATTAAAAGACCTATATAACAGTCGACAAAATATAGTGAAAGAAGGACTAAAAAGATAGTCATTATGGTTAAAAAAATCTTGCGGAAGAAGGACTAAAAATACCGTTATCATTGTCAACAAAAATCTAATGCAAGGGGGACTAAAAAGAACATTATGAAGGTCATTAAAATCGAGAATAAGAAAGAATAAAAAGACCGTTATCAAAGTCAACAACATTTAGTGGAAAAAGTGCTAAAAACACCGTTATCAAAGTCGTAAATATCTAATGTAAGAAGGACAAAAAGACCGTTATAAAAGTCGATAAAATCTAGTGTAAGAAGGACTAAAAAAACATGATGAAAGTCGACAAAATCTAGTGTTAGAACTATTAAAAAGACCATTATCCAAGTAAATAAAATCTAGTGTAAGATGGACTTAAAAAAAACATTATGAAAGCCGACAAAATCTAGTGTAAGAACTATTAAAAAGACCATTATCCAAGTCAATAATATGTAGTGTAAGAAGGACTAAAAAGACAGTTATCAAAGTCGATAAATTCCAGTGTAAGAAAGACTAAAAAGACCTTTATGAATGTCAAA
Source organism: Limulus polyphemus (assembly GCF_000517525.1). Taxonomy (NCBI): domain Eukaryota; kingdom Metazoa; phylum Arthropoda; class Merostomata; order Xiphosura; family Limulidae; genus Limulus; species Limulus polyphemus. The sequence continues at coordinate 9 of NW_013681481.1, read as the reverse complement.
AATTCTATT
>NW_013681480.1:2479-4219 GCF_000517525.1 Limulus polyphemus | reverse complement strand
GTCAATAACATATATAACATGACTTCTACGACTAGTGTGGAAAAAAAACCTAACAAATAACCACAGAATCAATCACAACAACCTGGTCAATAACATATATAACATGACTTCTACGACTAGTGTGGAAGATAAACCTAACAAATAACCACAGAATCAATCGCAACAACCTGGTCGATAACATATATAACATGACTTCTACAACTAGTGTGGAAGAAAAACCTAACATATAACCACAGAATCAATCACAACAACCTGGTCAATAACATATATAACATGACTTCTACAACTAGTGTGGAAGAAAAACCTAATATATCATCAAGTTGTAATTAGAGTGTTCTCACCATGTCAGATAATAGCTATGGACAGTAAAATAAAGTTTGTAGATGGGTTCTACAACTAGTTAGGAAGAAAAACCTAATATATCATCAAGTTGTAATTAGAGTGTTCTCACCATGTCAGATAATAGCTATGGACAATAAAATAAAGTTTGTAGATGGGTTCTACAACTAGTTAGGAAGAAAAACCTAATAAATCATCAAGTTGTATAAACAATATTGACTGAAACTTTATTGAAAGAAACTTTATCATTCTAAGAAGTGAGTTCCTTGTCACCAAATTTACAATTTGTGGGGAGAAACAAATGACGTCATTTCTATTAATCGTTTAGGTCCCATAAACAATATTGACTGGCCTAGGTTATCATAAACAGTATTGACTGGCCTAGGTTATCATAAACAGCCAGTCAATATTGTTTATGATAACCTAGGCCAGTCAATACTGTTTATGATAACCTAGGCCAGTCAATACTGTTTATGATAACCTAGGCCAGTCAATACCTAGGTTATCATAAACAGTATTGACTGGCCTAGGTTATCATAAACAGAAAAACAAATAATTTCTGGCGTTACCTGATTTACTCACTGGTGAACCGACATAATCAAAACGGAAACTTCGAGTTCGGGTTTTCGACCTATAAAGTAATGAAACTATTAAAATACAGTTAAATCTCACATCCAGTTAAAGTTTTTATTAAGTTAACTAGGAAATGTTTTAACTCATTTCTCTGGGATAAGTTTTGTGGTTGTCTGTGCATAAAACATCAAAAATTACTAATTTCGTTCAGCAGAATGTATACATATGTAAGTGTAAATAAACTCTCTTATAACTCAAAACACGTGTGCAAGTCTGTATACGCAGTTCCCGTACCTCAGAACATCAGTATATATGTATAAGTATATAGGTGTGTGTGTGTCTATATAAGTAGCTTCCAAACTTCAGAACAACATATAATAGTCTTGTATTGATATACATGTTCATTAGGAACAGAACAATGCTTCTTAACTTACTCTTCTGATTTTATTCCATTCAGATCACTAGCCAGAAAGTCTGAGTATGGACCGTTGTTCACTACATGCACTGCACCTCCAGAGTTTGGAACCTTGCCAGCATGAATAGCTGCACGACATACTGAGGAAAGTTCGTGATATATGGCTGTACCCCATACAGTACCAGCAGTTAAGGAACAGCCAGCAGGACAGTGGATCCTAGAAAAAAAATATACAGTTTCAGAAAGGTACCGGACAAGGAATTAACAGTAAAATAGAACAGTGAACCAGACAACGAATTACGTGTAACATACAACAATGTACCAGACAACGAATTAACTGTAACATACAACAATGTACCAGACAACGAATTAACTGTAACATACAACAATGTACCAGACAACGAATTAAGTGT
>NW_013681480.1:0-1900 GCF_000517525.1 Limulus polyphemus | reverse complement strand
TGTACCAGACAACGAATTAAGTGTAACGTACAACAATGTACCAGACAACGAATTAAGTGTAACGTACAACAATGTACCAGACAACAAATTAAGTGTAACATACAACAGTGTACCGGTCAATGAATTAACTGTAACATACAACAATGTACCAGACAACGAATTAAGTGTAACATACAACAATGTACCAGACAACGAATTAAGTGTAACATACAACAATGTACCAGATAACGAATTAAGTGTAACGTACAACAATGTACCAGACAACGAATTAAGTGTAACATACAACAATGTACCAGATAATAAATTAAGTGTAACGTACAACAATGTACCAGATAACTAATTAAGTGTAACATACAACAATGTACCAGACAACGAATTAAGTGTAACGTACAACAATGTACCAGATAATAAATTAAGTGTAACATACAACAGTGTACCGGTCAACGAATCAAGTGTAACATACAACAGTAAACCAGACAACTAATTACGTGTAACATACAACAATGTACCAGACAACGAATTAAGTTTAACATACAATAGTGTACCAGATAATAAATTAAGTGTAACATACAACAGTGTACCGAACAACGAACTAAGTGTAACGTAGAACAGTAAACTAGACAACGAATTAAGTGTAACGTACAACAATGTACCAGATAATAAATTAAGTGTAACATACAACAGTGTACCGGTCAACGAATCAAGTGTAACATACAACAGTAAACTAGACAACGAATCAAGTGTAACATACAACAGTGTACCGGTCAACGAATCAAGTGTAACATACAACAATGTACCAGACAACTAATTAACGTGTAACATACAACAATGTACCAGACAACGAATTAAGTTTAACATACAATAGTGTACCAGATAATAAATTAAGTGTAACATACAACAGTGTACCGAACAACGAACTAAGTGTAACATACAACAGTAAACTAGACAACGAATCAAGTGTAACGTACAAGAGTGTACCGGACAACGAATCAAGTGTAACGTACAACAGTAAACTAGACAACGAATCAAGACCACGGTAGTGTGTCGTGCAGCCAAAACAACTACCTGCAGGACACACTGTGTGTCATTAACAGCAGTGACAGTTTGGCGATTTTCAACCTTCTGTATCTCGGACTGTGGTAATCCAAACTACCCCATATTTTCAGTGGATTTGCTCTACTGGACTCTTACTCCACATACCAAATTTCAAGTGAATCCATTAAGACATTCCTGAGATATAACATCTCCAATTTTGATTGAGTTTCTCCCACCCTTCTTTTGATTCTTCGCACCAAAAGTATGAAAACTTTATTTGACAGAAAGACATATTTAACTTTTATGTTTTTATTCCAGTTTGTTAAACTGATAGATCTTTACAGCCTACACTCTCACTTAGAGTAAGTATAAACCACACGTGCAAATTTATTCAACAGAAACCGCTCAAATTTGACGAAACGTTTTGCGCGTTTTGAGGCATGATGGTGGGTAAAACAAAATACGCGACTTAGCTAACTAATGAATGAATATTTGCTGTAAAATTCTTATCGATGTTATAAGTGTAACTATCAGTTTCACCGCCAATTTTGATTTCATTCCTTTATGTCGTACACTCGATCCTATTTTGGCCACACCTTTTTTTTTTCACACCTAAGGTGTTTTTGATTAGACTAACTGTAACGAAAACGATTGAATTTATGAAGTTAGTGAAGAAAGAAATTGTAGTTAGTTCTAGAGAAAAATATTGAAGTTATGAAGTTAGTGAAGAAAGAAATTGTAGTTAGTTCTAGAGAAAAAGATTGAAGTTATCATATTACTGATACAATGTTCACAAGAATAAAGGTGATTCATAAATATATAAGTTCTCACTCACAACTCAATAATTCACCGATTACTCGTGTTA
>NW_013681479.1:4472-6194 GCF_000517525.1 Limulus polyphemus | reverse complement strand
TTAATTTAGGACCCTCTGGTAACAAGAAATCGAAAACAATCAGTAATTAAAAGCTTCACTGCAGTACACATACGCTTTCGGGAACGCCGATAAAAAAGAGTAATATAAAATGACCACAAAAGTCGCAAAAATGATAGTAGAAGGCTAGAATTTTGCATGTAAATACGCAAGTATGCAACGAAAGTTCATACAAAATTTGGAGATGATCCGTCCGTTCCATTTGGAAGGTTTGCGTTTTGTACCAGTACGTCATATCTCCTTTAAACAAACAGCAGAGTTTACCTTCCTACGTTACCAGAGGGTCCTAAATTGATGATTCTTCACCAAATTTGGTATGTAGGTACACTTTAACGTTGCCTAGTAATATAGAAATCGAAAACCAATCAGTAACCAAAAGCTTCACTGCAGTACACATACGCTTTCAGAAAAGCCAATAAACGAGTAACATAAAACGACCACAAAAGTCGCAAAAATGACAATAGAAGGCTAGAATTTTGCATGAAAATACGCAAGTATGCAACGAACGTTCATACAAAATTTGGAAATGATCATTCCAAATGGAACGACGTACTGGTACAAAACGCAAAACGTTCCATAACTCCTTTAAAACAAACAGTAGGAAGGTAAAACTCTGCATATTACTACGCAACGTTGAAGTGTACCTACATAACAAATTTGGTGAAGAATCATCAATTTAGGACCCTCTGGTAACCAGAAATCGAAAAACAATCAGTAACCAAAAGCTTCACTGCAAAATTCTAGCCTTCTATTATCATTTTTGCGATTTTGTGGTCGTTTTATGTTACTCTTTTATTGGCTTTTCTGAAAGCGTATGTGTACTGCATGTAAATACGCAATATGCAACGAACGTTCTTGAAAAAATTTCGAGAAGATCCGTCCAAATGGAACGAAGTACTGGTACAAAACGCAAAACGTTCTATAACTCATTAAAAACAAACATTAAGAAGGTAAAACTCTGCATATTACTAGGCAACGTTAAAGTGTACCTACATACCAAATTTGGTGAAGAATCATAAATTTAGGACCCTCTGGTAAAAGAAATCGAAAACAATCAGTAACCAAAAGCTTCCCTGCAGTACACATACGTTTTCAGAAAAGGGAATAAAAGAGTAACATAAAACGACCACAAAAGACGCAAAAATGATAATAGAAAGCTAGAATTTTATATGTAAATACGCAAGTATGCAACGAACGTTCATACAAAATTTGGAGATGATCCGTCCAAATGGAACGACGTACTGGTACAAAACGCAAAACCTTCCATAACTCCTTTAAAACAAACAGTAGGAAGGTAAAACTCTGCATATTACTAGGCAACGTTAAAGTGTACCTACATACCAAATTTGGTGAAGAATCATCAATTTAGGACCCTCTGGTAACAAGAAATCGAAAAACAATCAGTAACAAAAAGCTTCACTGCAGTACACATACGCTTTCAGAAAAACAATAAAAGAGTAACATAAAACGACCACAAAAGTAGCAAAAATGATAATAGAAGGCTAGAATTTTGCATGTAAATACGCAAGTATGCAACGAACGTTCATACAAAATTTGGAGATGATCCGTCCAAATGGAACGACGTACTGGTACAAAACGCAAAACCTTCCATAACTCCTTTAAAACAAACAGTAGGAAGGTAAAACTCTGCATATTACTAGGCAACGTTAAAGTGTACCTACATACCAAATTTGGTGAAGAATC
>NW_013681479.1:2819-3788 GCF_000517525.1 Limulus polyphemus | reverse complement strand
ATATTACTAGGCAACGTTAAAGTGTACCTATATACCAAATTTGGTGAAGAATCATCAATTTAGGACCCTCTGGTAAAAAGAAATCGAAAAACAATCAGTAACCAAAAGCTTCCCTGCAGTACACATACGCTTTCAAAAAAGCCAATAAAAGAGTAACATAAAACTACTACAAAAGTTGCTTACTCTTTTATTGGCGCGACTTTTGTGGTAGTTTTGATGTTATTCTTTTATTGGCTTTTCTGAAAGCGTATGTGTACTGCAGTGAAGCTTTTGGTTACTGATTGTTTTTAAAAAATGATAATAGAAGGCAAGAATTTTGAATGTAAATACGCAGGTATGCAACGAACGTTCATACAAAATTTGGAGATGATCCGTCCAAATGGAACGCCGTAGTGGTACAAAACGCAAAACGTTCCATAACTCCTTTAAAACAAACAGTAGGAAGGTATAACTCTTCATATTACTACGCAATGTTAAAGTGTACCTACATACCAAATTTGGTGAAGAATCATCAATTAGGACCCTCTGGTAACAAGAAATCGAAAAACAATCAGTAAACAAAAGCTTCACTGCAGTTCACATACGCTTTCAGAAAAGCCAATAAAAGAGTAACATAAAACGACCACAAAAGTTGCAAAAATGATAATACAAGGAACGTTCGTTGCATACTTGCGTATTTACATGCAAAATTCTAGCTCCAAATTTTGTATGATGATCCGTCCAAATGGAACGACGTACTGGTACAAAACGCAAAACCTTCCATATCTCCTTTAAAACAAACAGTAGGAAGGTAAAACTCTGCATATTACTACGCAACGTTAAAGTGTACCTACAAACCGAATTTGGTGAAGAATCATCAATTTAGGACCCTCTGGTAACAAGAAATCGAAAAACAATCAGTAACAAAAAGCTCCATTGCAGTACACCTACGCTTTCAGAAAAACCAATATAAGAGTAACATAAAACGAC
>NW_013681479.1:1199-1819 GCF_000517525.1 Limulus polyphemus | reverse complement strand
TTTAGGACCCTCTGGTAACGTTTATTGGCTTTACTGAAAGCATATGTGTACTGCAGTGAAGCTTTTGGTTACTGATTGTTTTTCGATTTCTTGTGGTCGTTTTATGTTACTTTTTTGCGACTTTTGTGACAATAGAAGGCTAGAATTTTGCATGAGAATACGCAAGTATGCATCGAACGTTCATACAAAATTTGGAGATGATCCGTCCAAATGGAACGACGTACTGGTACACAACGCAAAACCTTCCATAACTCCTTTAAAACAAACATTAGGAAGGTAAAACTCTGCATATTACTACGCAACGTTAAAGTGTACCTACATACTAAATTTGGTGATGAATCATCAATTAAGGACCCTCTGGTAAAACGAAATTGAAAAACAATCAGTAACCAAAAGCTTCACTGCAGTACACATACGCTTTCAGAAAAGCCAATAAAAGAGTAAAATAAAACGACCACAAAAGTCGCAAAAATGATAATAAAAGGCTAGAATTTTGCATGTAAATTTGCAAGCATGCAACGAACCTTATTGAAAAAATTTCGAGAAGATCCGTCCAAATGGAACGACGTACTGGTACAAAACGCAAAACCTTCCATAACTCCTTTAAAACAAACAGTAGG
>NW_013681479.1:0-333 GCF_000517525.1 Limulus polyphemus | reverse complement strand
ACGCAAGTATGCAAAGAACGTTCATACAAAATTTGGAAGATGATCCGTCCAAATGGAACGACGTACTGGTACAAAACGCAAAACCTTCCATAACTCCTTTAAAACAAACAGTAGGAAGGTAAAACTCTGCATATTACTACGCAACGTTAAAGTGTACCTACATACCAAATTTGGTGAAGAATCATCAATTTAGGACCCTCTGGTAACAAGAAATTGAAAAAGAATCAGTACCAAAAAGCTTCCCTGCAGTACACATACGCTTTCAGAAAAGCCAATAAAAGAGTAACATAAAACGACCACAAAAGTTGGAAAAATGATAATAAAAGGCTAGAA
>NW_013681478.1:2164-3671 GCF_000517525.1 Limulus polyphemus | reverse complement strand
GGATCCAACCTTTTTTAAGAACAACATTTGTAAAATAAATGTGATAACAATAAAAAGTTCTTGACAAAATATGGTCTAAAAGAAAAGACATATCGTTTATTTCACATTTTATAAACCCATCACATTTACTGTACACTTTTTATCATAACAGAATATACTTTATAACCAAAATAAGTTTTATATTCACTGTACTTTAAATTTGTTTGTTTGAATTTATGCACAAAGCTACACAATGGGCTATCTGTGCTCTGCCCACCACTGGTATCGAAACCCTGTTTCTAGCGTTTTAAATCCACAGACATACTGCTGTACTACTGGGGTGGGGGCTACTTTAAGTCTAACTTTAATAAAAATAGAACGGATTTTGTATATCACTGATCTTGGCAGTTAGTAAAAATTATAACATTGAAATGTTAAATGAAATTTCGAAAATATGCGGAAATAGAATTTCTGGTTTGTCAACAATCTTTGGTCTGTTAGTTTTATAGAAAGGAAAGCATTACTTGTTTTAGCCTTGGCGAATATGTCACTTTGTTTTACACGAGGGTCAAGCTTTTTCACCTTACTATAAGGGTATGATGAGTCAGAATATAATAACCACTGGAGTTGAAAGAGTCCACACAATTTGGATGTGTGTTAGCAATTGTTAGATGGCAAATGTATAGCAGAAATAATATTAAACATATTACTTACTTATGTGGATATAATTCTTTTTTTACAATCATAATTTATATGCAAATTGTTTCAGTTAGCATTAAGCATAACATTCCAAACCATTAAGGAACAAGCTCTAAGCAAAGATATGTGAAACTATCTACATAAAGGTAAGATTATAATTTTCTACAATAGTAATAACTAAACATGGCTATATATGTAACTCCTTTAAAACTAAACTTTAATGGAACAAATTATATAGACTACTTTGTAAAGCTAAACACAAAATGTAAATAACTGTCCTTTTCAGGGCAAGTAAATGTTAAGCAACATACTGATTATAGAAATGTAAACAAATGAATTAGCAATAAGTGTTTTACATATAAAACATCAGAAAATGTAAAAAGTATGTCATGCAAATTATAATCAGTACATTAAATGTGTACTAAGTCGATACTTGAACTATAAACACAATCAGCTATGTAATACTAATGTAACTGGCTCGTTCAATATATATAGAACTAAACACTAAGTGTGATAAAAACTTTTCAGGACGTGTCATATATTAACTAGAGAAGTGAAAACTAAAGAACTAATGAATTAGTGAATTGTTTGATACATAAAGCAATGGATAATTGTAAAAGGGACTATGCTATAATATTTGCCTCATTCATGTAATGGATAAATAAAGATAAAAATTGACATACGTGACACACTATGTTATAAAAGTTGTCTCATTAAAATAACGGTTTTTTTCAAATATTCAAAACTTTTATAACACCTGCTAAATGAAAACTTCTAACATAAGTTGAGACAAGTTGAAATTTGTATGCAGTCTTACATGGTTATAACA
>NW_013681478.1:0-2140 GCF_000517525.1 Limulus polyphemus | reverse complement strand
GCCTTGGAAAAACGTATTTCATACAATTAAATATATAAGTAAACATTATAAAGTTGATGATAATGATAAGAACTAGAGATTAAAACAGCAGGTTTAATGTAAGTTTTACTTATATAGCATAACTGTAATTGTGATAGAGATTGAAACTTTTCGTTACTGCTAATTGTAAAAACAATATTATACAAATTACATAAAATATCAATTTTTAAGACTTTGTTACTATGATGTTTCTTGTATGTTGAGATAGGTTGAAATCTGTATATTTACATCACCATATGTAACACATCCTCTGTTGGGTAACACTCGAACTATGGTGTCACGTAACATATTCCACCAATGTGGCTTGGTGCTATTACGTCATCATTTGGTCCACCCTATCGCCTGAGGCAGCCAATCAGCGCGTGTGCCCATGGTTTGGGGATAACTACTCACGGTCAGCTATAGAGAATGTAGTTCTCATCATTGCCTGTGTATATCTGCCTCTATTAGAGCTCAGGGAAGACAGGTATGATGAGAACACATGGTTGGCAGGTGATCGCCAGTCATTTGACCAATCTAGTGGATAGCACACCACACCTTCATCAAGAAAACCCGGGACTGAATCATGGCAACAACTAACACAGAAATAACCATATTAAGATTACTTTTTTTGTGATATTACGGAATTATTTTCTGGGTGCTTTAAGTACTCTCAGTGTAGCAATATTTTTTAAGGGCACATTACGTTTTGTCAGCTGTGATCTTGAGTCTATGATAAGAAACCTTCTGAGAAGAGTTGTAAAAAACGATGTGCTATCCAGAGTAGACACTGTATTTAAATAGTTGAAAACTGACTTAAGCAATACAGAAAATATCAAATGGCTAAACATGTCTATGTTGGTTTTTGTTCAACAGAAAACATGAAAGTAGTGATTTCCACAGAGAAAACAACTCCAGGAGATAAGCTAACATTTCTCAGTGAGTGTTTGTTTTGATCTGTTTAATTGAGAAATTGTTATTGAAGTATCCATTGAAATACTCATTTACTCGTAATGTCGCCTGTTTTTCTCCTCTTAAAAATGGACTTAGGTGTGATGGACAGTAAGGCTTGTTTTCAGCATGTACTGTCTGCCCTTGTCATTTTGAAATGTCTCAAAGCAGAAGAATGTGATCACTTATCAAACAGTATTACTTGTATTCATCTTAGGTTGTGAAGCCTAATAATAAAATACATGTGAGCTTACACATTAAAATCAAAACATACCCAAAAATGAAACAAGATAAAATTGAACCCTTTAGCACTACAGTTTAGAGCACAGAAAAAGAATCCTTTAAAACCTAAATGGACAAAAATCATGTCACTACAGTGCTGATTACAAATATAATGATCCTTTAAAACTAAATAAAATAAAACATACACAAACAATATATACATATATAGTTTACATATAAAATAAACCTTTCACAACATACAAAATAACTAAAATACATATATTTACAACTAATTATAATAACTAAATAATTCCAATAAGCACATATATATCTATAGATTGACTAGGGGACCTGGAGTCATTTACCTAGAGGAAATCTGACAGCATGTCCTTCAATACAGTTATATATTTGTGCTGCACCATTGTAGTCTCATGGGTGGTCTTTTTAGATTTCATAATATTTAGGAGTTTATGCCAGTTCTTGCTGGATCCATCTGGCTGCCTGTTTCTGGCAGTGGTGCTTTAACATTGTGAGCAGCTTCAACATGAGGTGCAACTTTATCTCAGTTGTGGGACTATTGGGCAGCTCACAAATTTCTGAACTTAGTCTTGGGAGGAGGGTTTCCATCAAAGTTGATGTCCTGGTGCTCATGATGGTCATTGCTATGGGTGAAGGATACACAGTCAGAGAGATGATGGTAGTGGATGTCACTATCAATGTAGCCACTGGAATGTTTGTGGAAGCAGTTGATAGACCATCCTGCTTAGATGATTTCCATGGATTGCAGTCCCAAGAAGGTCTGAGTGGGAAGAAAAATGTGATGGTTTCACTGGAGGTGTTTGGTTTTTCTTAAACACCCTCCACTGGGGCACTTGAAGTTCTTCTCCTGGTGTTCAAATTGGTTTTAGACCTGGACTTGCTTCATATTTTAGCATCAAGAGGGCATACC
>NW_013681477.1:0-3648 GCF_000517525.1 Limulus polyphemus | reverse complement strand
TAACGTTATACTGTTACAAGAAGAGACAGAAGTCTGTAAATAAAGTCACATTTTCATTAATTACCCCTAACGTTATACTCTTGAAAAGTCAGAAACTAAACTTCCAAAAGTTATTAGAAGTGATTCATTTATTATTACCTCTTCTTTTTACTTATAGTTTTTTGTAATGTGACTTAGGCTTAAAGGTCAAGAGGTCAAGTATTATGCCTGATAAAAAATAATTTGAATATATTTTGAGATAAAGCATACTACTTAATCTTATGAATATAACCGTTTGTAATAAATGTAATTCATGGACTTCTTCATATTCTCCAGACAAGAAAACAAAATGTTGTTATATTCCTTTTCCTTCAGGCACATAAAGAGCAAATCGCATAAAATGATAAAGAATGACACGAATATAAGTTTAAATCCTGCCGAAAGAAGACGATGTGGGGATGATGACGTGAGAGACTGCCGGACACGTTACATCGCCACACGGAGTGACAAGAGTAACCACGCGTATAAAACACGAGTGGTAGTTCGAAAAGGTGAACTGTAGATCGATCCCATTCACCAGTTTTATTTTCTTTACAATGTCCTCCCAGATTTCAGAGTCAGATCGGCATAAAGCGCGAGCCATGTGGTTCTCATTAAGGTCTGACAGTAACATACTCAAGAAGTATAACAAAAAACCGGGAAACAGAAGTTTGTTGCTACCTAACCCTAATGAAAATGTTGCCTGGGGAAAATGCCGAGCAAGTAGCGGGAGAATTTAGCTTCATTTTATCAACCTCAAATACCACATCGAATTCCAACAAACACGCCCCCTTGTGGTTGACAAGTTTTATCATGACAATAACTCTTCAAGTTATTTATCTTCAATGTGTACAGTGTGGCCTGTTAAAAAAATATTACCATTTAATGTAGTGTATGTGAAATCAGAGTTTTTAGGGTGTATCTCCAGTACCAGTACTTCACACCAGTAAAAGTGTGAGATCAGAGTTTTTAGGGTGTATCTCCAGTACCAGTACTTCACACCAGTAAAAGTGTGAAATCAGAGTTTTTTCTTTATAATGGTGGTTTATCTCTCTCTAGATACGATAGAGGAGATAAGCATTACTTGACTGATTCACATGTTGGGCTTTAAAAACATTTAAACAGTGGATAACTTATATTATTGGAAGTGGGAAAAACTAACCGCACTACCCGATCCTAATATGGAATTGAGAGGCAAAAGAGAAAGCAGGTAGTCAGAAGTACCCACCGTCAACTTTCGGACTACCCTAATCGAATAGTGAGATTTGAACGCCTCTCTTAACGAACCCAAGGTGTGGGAACTGGACTCGAAACATGGATCCTCGATTTCACAGCCCCGCAAATAAACAATAGGCGACATCTAAGTTTGGAATACTGTAGTACATTTATTAAACTTAGAATACTGTAGTACATTTATCAATCTTAGAATACTGTAGTACATTTATTAAACTTAGAATACTGTAGTACATTTATTAAACTTAGAATACTGTAGTACATTTATCAATCTTAGAATACTGTAGTACATTTATTAAACTTAGAATACTGTAGTACATGTATTAATCTTAGAATACTGTAGTACATTTATTAAACTTAGAATACTGTAGTACATGTATTAAACTTAGAATACTGTAGTACATTTATGAAATTTAGAATAATGTTGTACATTTATGAAACTTAGAATAATGTTGTACATTTATGAAACTTAGAATTCTGTAGCACATTTATGAAACTTAGAATACTGTAGTACATTTATTAAACTTAGAATAATGTAGTACATTTATTAAACTTAGAATACTTGTACTACAGTATTCTAAGTTTAATAAATGTACTACTTTATTAAACTTAGAATACTGTAGTACATTTATTAATCTTAGAATACTTTGGAGGGACCAGTTATGATTTAACGAACAAGTTAGAATGTGGCAGACAATGTACTGAGTTAAAACCATAAAGTGTGAACTTGGAAGGACCAGTTATTATTTAACGAACATGTTAGCACGTGGCAGACAATGTACTGAGTTAAAACCATAAAGTGTGAACTACTATGAACCAGTTATAATTTAACTAGCAAGTTAGAATGTGGCAGACAATGTACTGAGTTAAAACCATAAAGTGTGAACGACTATGAACCAGTTATAATTTAACTAGCAAGTTAGAATGTGGCAGACAATGTACTGAGTTAAAACCATAAAGTGTGAACGACTATGACTATAAAATGATGTATGAATCTTGTTTGGTGTAAGAATGACAGGCATCTTTGTAGCTGGGTGGTGAACGTGACGTGTTTTTCGATAGGTGGCTGGGTGGTTAACGTAACGTATTTTTCTATAGGTGGCTGGGTGATGAACGTAATGTGTTTTTCGATAGGTAGTTGGGTGGTGAACGTGTCGTGTTTTTGATGGGTTGCTGGGTGGTTAACGTGACGTGTTTTTGATGGGTGGCTGGGTGGTTAACGTGACGTGTTTTTCTATAGGTGGCTGGGTGGTTAACGTGACGTATTTTTCTATAGGTGGCTGGGTGATGAACGTAATGTGTTTTTCGATAGGTAGTTGTGTGGTGAACGTGTCGTGTTTTTGATGGGTTGCTGGATGGTTAACGTGACGTGTTTTTGATGGGTGGCTGGGTGGTTAACGTGACGTGTTTTTCGATAGGTATAAATGTATGAACAGGTAATGATATGTAGAAATATGATAAAGTACTTTTAGATTAAATTAGAGAGAACAAACGGCCTACATGAGACCAACTTTTGGCTTAGAAACCTGTTTGTTGATGTTTTTTCTGTGAAAGAAGGCTCTTACCAAACCGTTTTTGATACATACGTATTTCAATCTCTGATTTAAATCAGTTGAACATATTTTGGTCTCGTTTCTTACACTGAAAACCTTTGGATACAAAAGGAGGAGTTATTATACGAAGATTTGGAATTTCATACCGATATTAAAGTCTAGGCTTACTTGATGTGGCTGTTTCAAACATTCAGAGAAGAACCGTTAAAGCTTAGAGAAGAACGCCTATCATTTAGTGTTTATTATTTCATTAGCTGTAACACTTGCTTTTCTAGTATTTTGGGACTTTATTAAAGGAAAGTAGTTCTAGTTTTCTGATATAATAGAACTGTATAAAGTTGAAAATCGCCATTACCGAACTATTTGTTAAATATCGTAAACAGAGACTCAGCGGATCACGCAAAGAGTGAAAAAATTCTTCTTCGTGTAGAATGTATACTCTAGTTACCAGGTCGATATAACCTGTAACGACTGTAACTTGTCAGAACTAGTTTATCTGAAGTTATTACACATATTTTAAAAAATTGTATATGAATTTACCTCAGATGAGAATTATTCTACCTCTGTTTCATAGCAAAATATCTGATTATTCTAAAATTAATAAATGTACTACAGTATTCTAAGTTTAATAAATATACTACAGTATTCTAAGTTTAATAAATGTACTACAGTATTCTAAGTTTAATAAATGTACTACAGTATTCTAAGTTTAATAAGTATACTACAGTATTCTAAGATTAATAAATGTACTACAGTATTCTAAGTTTAATAAATGTACCACGTTCACACTTTATGGTTTTAACTCAGTACATTGTCTGCCACGTTCTAACTTGTTCGTTAAATC
>NW_013681476.1:0-3648 GCF_000517525.1 Limulus polyphemus | reverse complement strand
TTTTATTTCACCAACGGACAGTTACTCCAGCTTTTATTTCACCAACAGACAGTTACAAACCAGCTTTTATTTCACCAACAGACAGTTACAAACCAGCTTTTATTTCACCAACGGACAGTTACTCCAGCTTTTATTTCACCAACAGACAGTTACAAACCAGCTTTTATTTCACCAACGGACAGTTACAAACCAGCTTTTATTTCACCAACGGACAGTTACAAACCAGCTTTTATTTCACCAACGGACAGTTACAAACCAGCTTTTATTTCATCAACGGACAGTTACAAACCAGCTTTTATTTCACCAACGGACAGTTACTAACCAGCTTTTATCTCACCAACGGACAGTTACTAACCAGCTGGTAATAATATAATATACAATTTAAGCATACCGTTTACCATTTCACGACCTTCAGTAAATACGTGACATCTGACTTCTGTATGTCACTACAATAGTCTAGTGGCCACGGATTTGTATGAACTGTTTCACTGACCTCTGACCAATGTAAACATAAAAAAATATCATGATCGTCAGCGGATATCAATTCATGATATACTGAACTGTTTCACTGACCTCTGACCTATGTAAACATAAAAAAAAAATATCATGATCTTCAGCGGATATCAATTCATGATATACGTTTCTCACGTCCTGTGAGACAATATCAGCACAATACGGTGTACGGAATACACTTCCGTATCCGTGACTTTTTTTTGCGGATAGTTACACACTTATACATTAAGGATTTTACTGATTTAAACCTAATTAAATCTGAAAATAGAGTAGACCATGCAGAAACAACGCGATTCACCTTCTACAAAGTACTTTAAATCTCGCTAAGAGAACGAACTAACGTTTACGAGAAAGGTCTAACGTGCTACACAGTAAAGCTTTCGATGCTCTGAACTTTGAAAGGTTCATTGGACCGTTAAAAATTCTCTTACTATTACCGTCTCCCCCTCTCACACAGTTCCGATAGCAGCGTCACGCCTCTGCTAATTCCAGAGTAAAAGCCTTTCTGGTTTTCAATAGAGTTGTGTGTGTGTCCGATTTAATAGGCTTTCCACGCTTTATTGCCTTACCGATCGCAGTTCGAGGAGGCCTGTTTTGGAAAGACGATGGCGAAGAGAGAGTGGAACTCACAGTCGGTTGTTGGGAGCATGTGCGACCCATAAGGTTGCCGCTATATACACATGGATCACGGTGTAGAAAGTTCACCCGTGAAATTCGCTCCCAGCGTCCACATCTCGCACGAATTCTGGTGGCGGCTGGTTGTAAAGGTTTTTTTTTTTCCTGACCGGTTAACTTGAGGTCATTATTCTTAATGAAGCTGTCAGTGTGTTAAATTAACAATACCAATGCGTTACTTGACGGCCATCATTACCTTAACAAACTAATTACTAGGATCACGTGCTGCTGGCGCTCTCATCCCCGTTTCCACATGTTGGAGTTCCCGCCCACAAAACTCCGTCATTACAGATGTGACCAACCACGGCGCGCCTTTCGGCCATGTTCTCGCCGAGCAGATTGGAGGCAGGCGTTTAAACCGAGTCAGCTCTTGGTTTGAAGGCTCATTTCAGCAAGGTTGTCAAACGATAAATATAATATCTGATGCTGTCTGGCTCGACAAGCCTGCAGGTGGTCCAGCAAGGTTCAGGGTGACCAGTTGAAGATTTATTGATGTACAGCGGTCAGATGCAAGATCACGGGACTAGTGACGACATGCTAGTGACCTCCATGGACACACACGTTGTAACTGCATCTTATCCTCGACCATTACATCGTTCAGTAGATGTTAACACTAGCTCGGACATGGAATCCAGCGTAACCAGCTCCGACTTGTCCTCGTCGCACAATAGTCCACTGATGGACATTGACGACGACGATAGCGCAACGCCGACGACTACGGGAAAGACGCGGGATATTCCAACACACTGTCCAGAGGAAAAACTACCGCTGCGTCACTTTCACGCGGGTCAGTCCCCCACCCCCTTTTCCGTGGATGATATTCTGGATCCGACCAAGTTCACGGGGGCTCCACGGATCCACTGTTCCTGGCCTTCTTGGTCAAACAACCCAACGGACTCAGAAACAGATGAAGAAGACGAAAAGGAAGATGACGAGACAGGTAAGAAGATTACAGGTAACAACACTCAACAAACTAGTTACAACTGAAGATAACAGGTAAAACACTCAACAAACTAGTTACAACTGAAGATAACAGGTAAAACACTCAACAAACTAGTTACAACTGAAGATAACAGGTAACAACACTCAACAAACTAGTTACAACTGAAGATAACAGGTAACAACACTCAACAAACTAGTTACAACTGAAGATAACAGGTAACAACACTCAACAAACTAGTTACAACTGAAGATAACGGGTAACAACACTCAACAAACTAGTTATAACTGAAGATAGCAGGTAACAACACTCAACAAACTAGTTACAACTGAAGATAACGGGTAACAACACTCAACAAACTAGTTACAACTGAAGATAACGGGTAACAACACTCAACAAACTAGTTACAACTGAAGATAACGGGTGACAACACTCAACAAACTAGTTACAACTGAAGATAACAGGTAACAACACTCAACAAACTAGTTACAACTGATTGTAACAGGTAACAACACTCAACAAACTAGTTACAACTGAAGATAACAGGTAACAACACTCAACAAACTAGTTACAACTGATTGTAACACGTAACAACATTCAACAAACTAGTTACAACTGATTGTTCATGAACAAATATTAGTATTTTGATGATTTGTAACAACCTCACCATGTCCTGTTTTAGTTTATATTATTCACGTGTGTTAAAATACAAATCAGGTTTTTTAAAAACTCTGTTTTTTTTTCTTACACATTTTTCTATCTCAGCGTGGCCACAACTAGCGGCTCGTGGGCTGCATCCATCATTACGGCCACCACCGATCTTACTCGCACTAACGTTGGATCACGCGCTAAAGTTCAAGCTTATTTAACAAAACTTTGCCCACAAATACACCCCACTCAACCTTCGTCCGCTCAGTAGTTCAACCCTTCATACGATAAAAGTTGGTATACGCACTCGACTAACAACAACGTCAACTATAATACTGTTATAAAACCGACCAGTAACAATGTCAACTGTATCGTTTTGTTATTCACAACCAGTAACAATGTAACTATCTCATTGTTATGCACAGCCAGTAACAATGTAAACTATTTCATTGTTATGCACAACCAGTAACAATGTAACTGTTTCATTGTTATGCACAACCAGTAACAATGTAAACTATTTCATTGTTTTATAAGAGCAGCGGCAACGTAAGTTATATAAATAAAAATATTATGATGAAATACTGTTATTCCTTCCGGATCTCGTTTTGCCAAGCAAAGTTTTTCATGGATCATATCAATAAAAAATCCGTTACACGGCTCGCTAAAGTTATACTTTACCTTATTAATAAGGTTTACTGTGCACATGAAAAGTATATTTCATATTTTATACAAATTTATAAACCTTTAATGTGACGAGATAATAAACGAGACACCAGTTTACATCTTCAGAAACACTGATTGATGCATGAAGGTTGGAAGTCGAGTGACCAACTGTTTAGTTGTTACTGATGTATAAAGGTTGTTGTAAGTGG
>NW_013681475.1:1893-4615 GCF_000517525.1 Limulus polyphemus | reverse complement strand
CTTAACAATACAATGTACTGTCAATAAGAAGACACAAAATTTTACAATACTTTGTAATGTCATTAAGAAGACACAAGAAAAACAATACTGTGTCCTGTCAATAAGAAGATACAGGATTTAACGATACTGTGTACTGTCAGTAAGAAGACACAAGATTTAACAATACTGTGTATTCTCAATAAGAAGACACATGATTTAACAATACTGTGTACTCTCAATAAGAAGACACAATAGATAAAAATACTGTTTACTCTCAATAAGAAGATACAGGATTTATCAATACTGTGTTCTGTCAATAAGAAGACACAAGATTTAACAATACTATGTACTATCAAAAATAAGACAAGATTGAACGATACTATGTTCTATCAATAAGAAAACAAGATTTAACAATACTATGTACTGACAATAAAAAGACAGAAGATTTAACGATACTGTGTACTGTCAATAAGAAGACATAAGATTTAACAATACTGTGTCCTGTCAATAAGAAGATACAGGATTTATCAATACTGTGTACTGTCAATAAGAAGACAGAAGATTTAACGATACTGCGTACTGTCAATAAGAAGACACAAGATTTAACAATACTGTGTACTATCAATAAGAAGACACAAGATTTAACGATACTGTGTACTGTCAATAAGAAGACACAGGATTTATCAATACTGTGTTCTGTCAATAAGAAGACACAAGATTTAACAATACTATGTCCTGTCAAGAAGATAATACAGGATTTATCAATACTGTGTACTGTCAATAAGAAGACACAAGATTTAACGATACTGTGTACTGTCAATAAGAATACACAAATTTTAAGAATACTGTGTCCTGTCAATAAGAAGATAAATGATTTATGAATACTGTGTACTGTCAATAAGAAGATAAAGGATTTATCAATACTGTGTACTGTCAATAAGAAGACAAAGATTTAACGATACTGTGTACTGTCAATAAGAAGACACAAGATTTAACAATACTGTGTACTATCAATAAGAAGACATAAGATTTAACGATACTGTGTACTGTCAATAAGAAGACACAGGATTTAACTATACTGTGTACTCTCAATAAGAAGACACAATAGATAAAAATACTGTTTACTCTCAATAAGAAGACACAAGATTTAACAATACTGTGTACTGTCAATAAGAAGACCCAAGATTTTACAATACTTTGTACTGTCATTAAGAAGACACAAGAAAAACAATAATGTGTCCGGTCAATAAGAAGATACAGGATTTATCAATACTGTGTTCTGTCAATAAGAAGACACAAGATTTATCAATACTATGTACTATAAAAAAGAAGACAAGATTTAACGATACTATGTGCTATCAATAAGAAAACAAGATTTAACAATATTATGTACTGTCAATAAGAAGACAGAAGATTTAACGATACTGTGTACTGTCAATAAGAAGACATAAGCTTTAACAATACTGTGTACTCTCAATAAAAAGTAACAATACATAACAATACTGTTTACTCTCAATAAGAAGACACAAGATTTAACAATACTGTGTCCTGTCAATAAGAAGATACAGGATTTATCAATACTGTGTTCTGTCAATAAGAAGATACAAGATCTAACAATACTATGTACTATAATAAAGAAGACAAGATTTAACGATACTATGTGCTTTCAATAAGAAAACAAGATTTAACGATACTATGTACTGTCAATAAGAAGACAGAAGATTTAACGATACTGTGTACTGTCAAAAGAAGACACAAGATTTAAGAATACTTTGTACTATCAATAAGAAGACACAAGATTTAACGATACTGTGTACTGTCAATAAGAAGACACAAGATTTAACAATACTGTGTACTCTCAATAAGAAGACACAAGATTTAACAATACTGTTTACTCTCAATAAGAAGACACAAGATTTAATTTGATAGTACATAGTATTGAGTATTGATAAATCCTTTACCTTCTTATTGACGAGACACAGTATTGTTAAATCTTGTCTTCTTGTGTACAAAAAAAAAGACACATATTTAACGATACTGTGTACTGTCATTAAGAATACAGAAGATTTAACAATACTGTGTCCTGTCAATAAGAAGATACAGGATTTATCAATACTGTGTACTGTCAATAAGAAAACACAAGATTTAACGATACTGTGAACTGTCAATAAGAAGACACAAGATTTAACAATACTCTGTACTCTCATTAAGAAGACACAAGATTTAATAATACTATTTACTATCTGAAAGAAGACAAGATTTAACGATACTGTGTACTGTCAATAAAAAGACATAAAGATTTAACAATACTGTGTACTGTAAATAAGAAGACACAAGATTTAACGGTACTGTGTACTGTCAATACGAAGACACAAGATTTAACGGTACTGTGTACTGTCAATACGAAGACACAAGATTTAACAATACTGTTTACTATCAATAAGAAGACACAAGATTTAAGGATACTTTGTACTGTCAATAATAAGACACAAGATTTAACAGTACTGTGTACTGTCAATAAGAAGACAGAAGTTCAACGATACTGTGTACTATCATAGCAAGTCATAAGATTTAACGATACTGTGTACTGTCAATAAGAAGACACAAGATTTAAAAATACTGTGTCCTGTCAATAAGAAGATAATGTATTTATCAATACTATGTATTGTCAATAAGAAGACACAAGATTTAACAATATTGTATACTGTCAATAAGAAGACACAAGATTTAAAAATACTGTGTC
>NW_013681475.1:0-928 GCF_000517525.1 Limulus polyphemus | reverse complement strand
CCTGTCCAATTAACGAAGATGCAGGATTTACGATACTGTGTACTGTCAGTAAGAAGACACAAGATTTAACAATACTGTGTATTCTCAAGAAGAAGACACATGATTTAACAATACTGTGTACTCTCAATAAGAAGACACAATAGGATAAAAATACTGTTTACTGTCAATAAGAAGACACAAGATTTAACAATACTGTGTACTGTCAATAAGAAGACACAAGAATTTTCAATACTTTGTACTTCATTAAGAAGACACAAGAAAAACAATAATGTGTCCTGTCAATAAGAAGATACAGGATTTATCAATACTGTGTTCTGTCAATAAGAAAACAAGATTTAACAATACTATGTACTGTCAATAAGAAGACAGAAGATTTAACGATACTATGTACTTTCAATAAGAAGACATAAGATTTAACAATACTGTGTACTCTCAATAAGAAGACACAATAGATAACAATACTGTTTACTCTCAATAAGAAGACACAAGATTTAACAATACTGTGTTCTGTTAATAAGAAAATACAGGATTTATCAATACTGTGTTCTTTCAATAAGAAGATACAAGATCTAACAATACTATGTACTATAAAAAAGAAGACAAGATTTAACGAGACTATGTGCTATCAATAAGAAAACAAGATTTAACAATACTATGTACTGTCAATAAGAAGACAGAAGATTTAACGATACTGTGTACTGTCAATAAGAAGACACAAGATTTAACAATACTTTGTACTATCAATAAGAAGACACAAGATTTAACGATACTGTGAAATGTCAATAAGAAGACACAAGATTTAACAATACTGTTTACTCTCAATAAGAACACACAAGATTTAACAATACTGTTTACTCTCAATAAGAAGACACAAGATTTAACAATACTATGTACTATCAAAAAGAAGACAAGATTTAACAATAATGTG
>NW_013681474.1:0-3651 GCF_000517525.1 Limulus polyphemus | reverse complement strand
TTAAGTGTATCGGTAAAGTTGTATTCGGAAATAATAAACCAGTTTTATTAAGTAAAGACTTGTGTCGTTAAAGTTTCGTTGGAACGAAGTTACGGAAAATTAATTAACAAGCGGAGACGTAACAATATTGTTATTATATCAATAACTATTGTTTTTCATGTAACTAATTCATTGTTACTTGCCATGTTGTACAAGTAAATAATTATTATCGTTTAATTTTAATATATCATCGTTGAAAGTTAGTTGCATCATATTCTAATTTAATTCCAATAATTAGCTCATAATATGTATTAATTATAATTAACTTCAAATTTGCTTGTACCCTATTCAAGGGGCCTCAAAAGAGTATTGTTACGTATCTGCTTGTTTGTTAATTTCCAGTAGAAATTCTTTCCGAGAAACGAATTAAAGGCGTTACTGTTGAGACCAACAAATTTCCACTGACCATTGTTGAAACATTTCTACACAAGCACCAGAACGAAACTCAACTCACAAACAAAATTGACACCAAACAACAACATAACATTACACTGCAGTTTAACATTTATGTCTCACATCATCTCAAAAATAATAAACACTTGCCACCAAACATAAAATTCACCCAATAACCTGGCTCTAAACTAAATTCCTTATTAAATCAAAATTACATAGAATCACACAATTCCAACGTCATTTATATAATAACATGCAATAACTGTCCAGAATTTTACATCGGAGAAAAAGATAGAAAATTAGAAACCAGATTTACTGAACATAATAAAAAAATCAAAGTATATCCATACAAAACACTGAAATTTTAAACAAAGAGCCTAACATCAATAAACATAAAATAAAACTTCGATACGTCGTACATTTATAATTACCCAGTTAAGCCGTCTCTAAACTTTTATTTTCTAGAAAGTGGGTTCTTCGTTATAAAGTCTACTAGAAAGTGTGAAAATATTGTGTCGTTTGGCGGGAATTTCCGAGATGAACATCAGCTTTGTTATATCAAACTGAAACATTACAGTACTTTAACTGTGTTGTTGGATGTCTCGAAGACAAGAGAAATGAATGATTCGCACGTTATAATAAGCAAAGAGGAACGTTATTAGCAACTGGAGTTGTTTTGATTCGCAAATTGCGAAGGGAACAGGCTATTTTGTCCCCTAATAACACGTTCTACTGTTAAAGCGTGATATAGTAACTCATGGGCCATTGGCGTCCGCAGAAATTTTTCTAAGGGGGAGGGGCAATGTAGTGTGAAATTGTGAATTCAATAAAAAATTCATATACATATACTGAATAAATAAATAAAGAATTATGTTTCTCATTTTCCAGGTGGAGGGCAAGTGTCCCCCCCCCCCCGTGGACGCCAATAAAAACAGCCCCTAAAATGTCACTTCTAGAATGAAGGATGACGTAACACAAAAAACGTCCAAATACGCCTATCCACGCAAGAAAACACGTGCATATCACTCCATTCCACTATTTAAAGCTAATACCTCATTCAAACCAAGAAGTAACTAGAGGTCAGTAAACCCAAACAACAATCAGGTAAAAGAAAGCTGTATCCACGTCTACTGAAAATTCTGCCAATCCAGAGAACATTAGCTCTTCCTGTCACCAAACATGGACAACGAATAGGTCCAAGTACAAGAAGTACATTACCTCTTCCTGTCACCAAACTCGGACATCAAATAGGTCCAAGTACAAGAAGAACATTAGCTCTTCCTGTCACCAAACTCGGACATCGAATAGGTCCAAGTACAAGAAGAACATTAGCTCTTCCTATCACCAAACATGGACAACGAATAGGTCCAAGTACAAGAAGTACATTACCTCTTCCTGTCACCAAACATGGACAACGAATAGGTCCAAGTACAAGGTTACCTCTTCCTGTCACCAAACTCGGACATCGAATAGGTCCAAGTACAAGAAGAACATTACCTCTTCCAGTCACCAAACATGGACAACGAATAGGTCCAAGTACAAGAAGTACATTACCTCTTCCTGTCACCAAACATGGACAACGAATAGGTCCAAGTACAAGAAGTACATTACCTCTTCCTGTCACCAAACATGGACAACGAATAGGTCCAAGTACAAGAAGTACATTACCTCTTCCTGTCACCAAACATAGACAACGAATAGGTCCAACTACAAGAAGAACATTACCTCTTCCTGTCACCAAACATGGACAACGAATAGGTCCAAGTACAAAAAGAACTGAGTGTAAGGAAATACAAACATCCTCACACAGTCAGAGCTATAAAGATGATAATCACCTACTAGAATAAACATGCTGATGCTACCACCAACAATATCCTAAGAAAAAGTTGATGTTTATCATTTTTTTACCAAGATAATCAGTTTGTTTTTTACTTCTGACAAATTTAAATTTATGTATTTGTCTACTTGATTAATGACTTTTTTCTTACCAGGCCAGGTTCTGGCATGGGCAACTATTGGGTGAATTTTTTGGTGCCCAACCAGTGAAAATGGGCTTTTTTGGGGGTACTCCCGTTTTCTCCCCACATCAAATTCCACAGACCAGGATTTACTGATTCCAATTGTCCTGTTCTGTTGGTCATTTGTATGGTTGCTGTCACTTTAGGAGTTTGGAGTCAAATCCAAATTATTACCAAGGTAGTCAATTCCCAGTTGTCATTCCTCCAACATGAATGAAACGTCTGTCGTTTGTTTTTAAATCTATCCATGCTTCGTTGAAGCACTTCAATAATATAACTTGTTTGACTTCACTCAGTTATCACAATCCATACTACATTGATTCAAGGAGGTATCTTTGCACAAACCATTCTTTGTTTTTAAAGTTTATATCTGGTACTTTTTAATAAAGTTTTAGTTGTTCGTAAAGTTAGAAGATGAAGAAAGTTGACAGTTAACGATTATTGAACAGTGAATAATTTATGTATCCCAAAGGTGATATATAGAGAAATGGCAACATATTGGGAGTTTTTTATATTTTCTCTCTGTGAGTTTACTTCTTAGGTTTTTAGTGTTATGAAGTATATCTCTTGGTTCATCATAATATTTATCTTGACACGGTCATCAGAGGTTGTAGAAAAATAAAATTATCATTTGGATGATTCAGAAAAAGGTTTATATCACAGTGATTAACTTATTCAAAAATATCCAAGCATGCTTCGATACTTTAAGTACAGACAACAGTCTAATAAAACTGCCCACAGAAACTGGAGTCGTAGAGTCATGAGTCTTGATTTTATTCTGTAAAGATTTAAGAGTTACCCATCAGTAGATGTTGAAATTTTTTATTCTTATTGTTTAGAGAATTCCCAATGAATCTGTATAACTACAGATAAAAGGATTATTTCCTGTTAAATGGTAAAGACAGTGTAATTCTGCAATTATTTGTTATTAGCATCAGATAAAGAGTTCCTCAGATGTGATTTGTTATTAGTATAACATAAAGAGATCCTTAGAACTGACTTGTTATTAGTATAACATAGAGATCCTTAGAACTGATTTGTTATTAGTATAACATAAAGAGATCCTTAGAACTGACTTATTATTAGTATAACATAAAGAGATCCTTAGAACTGACTTGTTACTAGTATAACATAAAGAGATCCTTAGAACTGACTTGTTATTAGTATAACATAAAGAGATCCTTAGATGTGATTTGTTATT
>NW_013681473.1:3886-5411 GCF_000517525.1 Limulus polyphemus | reverse complement strand
CCCCATGCCGGGGTCAGAGGTGTGATATAACTATCTTATTGCTAACGTCGCCTTCTTTGATAACTTTTGGGTAAATAAACATGTTTGTTGTCTTTATTTTTTGTGTATTCACTGTATTGTATTGAACAAAATGGTTATGCGGCCCGCGCTCATCATTCTCTCAGTTATCTGGCCCGCTGTGAAGAAAGTTTTGTAACACCTGCTCTAGTCTATCACTTCAAAATTAAGGACGGCTAGCGCAGATAGCCTTCGAGTAGCTTTGCGCGAAATTCAAAACAAATCAAACATCAATGCTCGTGTCATTTGACCTAGTTTCATTTTAAGACTGGATATCGAAACTTGGCCAGTTTTTTCGTGCGACATCTGAGAAATAAATATTGCCAGAAAAAACAATTAGAATAAAAACATATTCCAATCAATAAACCCGTGTTTCGCCAATTTGATATTTAAGTATTTCTAGGTTTAATATATATTTTATTTACGTGATATAACATAATTTATATATATACACCTAATGAACCAATGATCCAACGTGGTGTTTAAACCTACCAATCAAATAGTCTAAAAACACTCAAGTTAAAGTCGTTCATTGTACGACTACATCAAAACTAACATTCACCATTATTTGTTTATTTCAACCGTAATGAATTCAGCATAAGAAAAGTGGGTGTTAGCACTTTATCACAGACAGCTGTTAAGCAGATATCTCTTAACAGTTGGTGATGTCATAAATCTATTACAAATTTAACACTCCTTGTCCGAAACGGATATTGGTCAGACAGTGTGGGTATCACTGTGAATCACTCCTTACAGCGTGACCGATGATAGGTTGGTTTTTCAGTCGGTCAGACATAGCTCAAACGCCCCCAAAAAAATCTTCGACTTCCCGATGCCACTTGAATTGATTAGGCTTAGGACTTCTAATGGCGGCTTTAACAGTAAATAAAATTGTTTAACCAGATTATATGCTAAACAGAAATATATCTTTTGCTGTTAGCAACGTTAGACTTGAAATAATAAAATCTTCAGTTCGTCTAAACCGCGGGGTTCCTGTGATTTATGGAGTGGAACTGCATTTTTTGGTTTTTCGAGAAATATCCATCCGTGCTTATTTTCTTTAAATGTAGTTTATAATAGTGTTAACACGCAGTGAACGTCTCGAAATAATGTTGAATTTTCCTCGATGATCTCACTCGTCGCCTAAAATGGAAAATGGGTAGGTACTCACCCACACGTAGTATCGGCATATCATAATTTCAAATGTTTCAGTATCGGCATATCATAATTTCAAATGTTTCAGTACCGGCGCTTCACAATTTCAAATGTTTCAGTACCGGAACTTCACAATTTCAAATGAGTCCCGACAATTCAAAATTTCAAAACGTTCGAGTACTGATACTTCACAATTTCAAAACGTTCTCGTACCGGCGCTTCACAATTTCAAAACGTTCGAGTACTGATACTTCACAATTTCAAAACGTTCGAGTACCGGCGCTTCACAATTTCAAAACGTTCGAGTACTGGC